>NC_059198.1:21514392-21790557 GCF_020615455.1 Coregonus clupeaformis | reverse complement strand
AGACATGAGCTGCAGCACGCTGACCCCCCAGACACTCCAGAGCTGCCTGACTTCCTGCTGATTGTCTGATGGTTTGAGAAACAGCCAACAGCCCAGGTCACCGGGGGTCAAGGAGTTTTACAAGATTAGCCCAATCACTAACCACTTTGGAATTTGGAAACTATTTGCTGGCACATCAAGTCTTTGTCGATTCTTGGGCATTCCTGCCGAGGCTGTATCCTTTTGGAGTGTCCAGCAGGGCAACCCCCCACCTACCCCCCTAACCCCCTCCATCTAACTCCCTGTTCTAAGCTCTTGATGGCTGGAATGGATGGCAATGCTATGTAGACTTCAAGACCTACAATCTATGGAAAAAAGGGTTCCAAAAGGGTTCTTCGGCTGTCCCCATAGGAGAACCCTTTTTGGTTCCAGGAAGAACCCTTTTTGTTTCCATGTAGAACCCTTTTGGGTTCCATGTAGAAACCTCTGTGGAAAGGGTCCTACATGGAACCCAAAAGGGTTCTTCAAAGGATTCTCATATGGGGACAGTCAAATAACTATTTTAGGTTCTAGATAGCACCTTTTTTCAAGAGTGTACAGTACATTAGTGGCAAATAATTACTGGCAAGTTTTTGTATTGGCCTAAAAAATATCCTAACTTCAGGAACTAACATAAAGAGAACGTTTCAACTGAACCTAAAGCTGGAGTTGATTAACAACCACATAGTACTTGTAAATGAGAAAAGAAAAGAAAATTAATGGATGTATCTTACAAGCGTTTGCTGCTGCAACAGTACAGCGATTACTGTGCATAAATGTTACAAGTCCCCTCCCCATTTGTTTCTTACCATGAACATTTGTTGAAGGCGTCATTCAAATCCTGATTTGACAACTGTTTTCTCGCTCACGTTCCTGCTGCTCACCCCTATATCTCCTTCCCACCTTCCCGCGAAACATTTTCTAAGCAGCAGCACAACACCCCTGCACAGCACATTATATGGACATTACTGTAAACATTTTAATACATCGAAACATATCAAAGAAGACAAAGGTGGCACACATTGAGAATACCATTTTCTCTGTGCCTTTTCCCTTCATAGCTTATGGAGCGATAGCGAACTTTCTGCGGACTTTATGGTAAGTTTACATCGATTACCTTATTCACATATCTTTATCCGAACTGCCGATTCATTATTATTGTAGGCTAATGCATAAATAAACAGTAAAGTAAAGACAAATTGAAACAATTTGTTTTCAATTTAGCTGCTGATGCTGGTGGCAATGTACTGGTATAAGTCACGTTGATCAGTCACTTTTATTTCTTATCAAATCTGTAACGTTGTGTAGTCATTTTCTACATCGAGACGAGGTAGACTGTCGGATATTCTAGACAGGAGTTGGGATCCGTTGTGCGCCTGGAGCGCATAATTGTACGTAGAAAGAGAGCTGACAGTGGCGCATAGCTGGGGACAGAGGGACCAGTGCACAAGGTGACACACGCGTCTGCATATTCAGCAACCGCCACTTAGTGAATGTTCTCAGTCCTGTTACCAAAATATAATTAGAAATTCACATTGTTACTGTGTTTCAGTGATTATAATTTCAAGTAGGCTACAGGAAGGTAGGCTAATTAGTCTGTCCATCATTACATTTTAGTCATTTAGCAGACGCTCTTATCCAGAGCGACTTACTGTTAGTCCATACATTATTTTTTATAATTATTTTCATACTGGCCCCCCGTGGGAAATGAACCCACAACCCGGGCGTTGCAAACGCCATGCTCTACCAACTGAGCTACATCCCTGCCGGCCATTCCCTCCCCTACCCTGGACGACACAATTGTGCGCGGCCCCATGGGTCTCCCTGTCGCGGCCGGCTACGACAGAGGCTGGATTCGAACCAGGATCTCTATTGGCACTACGCCGCTCGGGAGGCATCATCTCTTATGCATTTATGTTTTATTGTGAGTGTGTGTGTGCACGCTCGTGCGCGTGTGTGTCACCAACAAGGGTCTGGAAATCCAATCTCAGCGGGAGAGTATAGTTGTGTTTGTGTTTTGATATTTTCTTTCTCTATCCCCATTTCTGGCCCCTTACATACTTACATTCTCAACATCACCTGGTGCATACTGTAGAAACAACCTAAAACCAGACCACTCATCTTGGCTACATGTACATGTTTAAGAAACTGTAAATCAGGGTTAATTTACAAGATGAGGTCAGAGTTCAACATTGATTATTTCCTCTGAATGTGTGTACCCCTACATCAGGAAATTACTGCCCACTGCCAGTATTCAACATGATGTGTAGATAGAACAAGAGTAACCAAAAGCCTAATTCATTGTCCTGTAATGCTTTGAATATGTAATACTAAATCAATGCTCTCTCATATTAATTCTAAAGGGGTTAATTATTTCACAAACAGGTGTCTTAAAACCTCTGCGGCTTTCAATTGGATTCCAAGAAACCCAATACTTCTAAACAGTGAAATAAATTGGCTACTGCTGGTGTGTGATGGCACAACTGTACTGAGATCCCGCCAGCATCACAGGCCAGTGAATAGTAAGGCTTACCTCACACAATCACTCTGCTAATAACTGATCTGAGAGCAGCAGCAAAACATTCATCATAAGAGGTTCCCTTATTGAGACATTTATGATGATATTTCTGTAAATGGCCTCTATTGATGTTTGCTATGTGGAAGTTTAGAGAGCAAACACTTCCTTACACTCTCTGGTCTGGTGGTCTAACATGTTATTGAAATGGAATAGGGATGTATTTACACTCCACTGTTGTTCTGACTTATTGCCTCTCTGTTGTGTTAACATACAGTAAGTATGGTCAAGAAGATACTGGTAAATGACGAGACAGAGTGTTGGGAAATTAACATCTTTGGAGATTGATTTGAGCATTAGGCAAATGCAGTGTTGAAATGTTGCAATGTATTGCATCAAGGGAATTATGGGGAGGGAGTACTATGCACACACACACACACACACACTCACCACACCACTAGGGGACCTGGCAGACCTTCTATAGCCACGTCGCGTCTTAACCCACAGCCTGGTGGTGCAATGCTCTAAAGCATGGATCATCAACTAGATTCTGCTGTGGGACGATTTTTTCTTGAGCAGATGTACATTGTTTGACTAAAACACAATCATTTCAAACATTGCTTACGTTTGTATATGATCACATGTCCCTCTATAATGCGTGGGAATACCTGGAAACAGATTTCCAAAATTAAAATGACTTGGAGCTGATTTCCTCCTTTTTATGTCCAACAATTACTTTTTTATTTTCATACATCTTGGGGGGGGGGGGGATATAACCAACCGCGCCCGCGGGCCACAAGTTGGGGAATCCTGCTCTAAAGGGACCAGGACTCTCCAGTGGAAACAGCCTCAGAGCTGACCCACCGTGGCAGAACCATCCCAGTGCAGAGCTCAGTTCTGCAATTTTGGGGTTTTGTGGTAACAGCTGTTCCTCTGAAGCCTTAAACCCATTTACTGGGCGAGCAGGAGGACGCAGGGAGGGGAAAGAAGAAAAGAAAGAAAGAAAGAGAGAGAGAGGCAAGGAAAGAGTGACGAGAAAGAAAAAAGAGTAAAGGGAGACGAAGAATGAAAAAATTGAAAAGAAAGGGAGATTGAATGTGTTTAAATTCAGAGCTTTGGGTCCTTTCTTTGACGGCCATAATGAAGCGCGTCCGGCTGTCTTTCCCTCACACACTGCTTCCATTACAGTTTCAGATCTTCCCTCCCTCTCCCCCTCCACAGTTTAGATGCAATCAGGCAGGCTGCCCTCGCCAGCCTCGCGGCAACACTCGTCTTGTTTACGGATGTGCGCAGGTACAATTAAATAATAAATATCATGTTTAGCAGAGCCATGCGTCTCCCTGTGCGTCATTAATCAGTCCATGTACTGTATAAAGAGCCTGCAGTGGATTCCTAATCTGCAGTATAGGGTTTATGAGCATAGAGGCATCTAAAAGCTCACAGAAAGTTGTGGAAATACTGAAAAGGAGAGGGAGAGATGGGACAGTGTAAAATCTCAGGGTAGGGGAAGGAGAGAGCCATTTAGTGTGAGATTAAGGGAGCTTGCAGATAGAGACACCCACAGTGAATGATAGGAGTGGCAACTAGCCAGGGACAGCCATCCCTTATAACAGATTGGTGTTGACACAACAGGCAACCAGCCAGCAGCTACCGTCCCTCCTCCCTGCCACTCGCACGCTAACGTCGCACACGACTAATCAGCGTCTTAATTGAATTACAGCTAATCGTTAATGAGAAGACGGATCAGTACAGGCGCCGACAACAAAAATCCTCAGTCCTCCTTCCCCCTTTCCTTCCCTCACTATCCTAAGCCCGAGTAGCAGCAGCTACAGGTGCCTCTACTCTAACCCCTGTACTCCAAATGAGACACCACATCACACTGACAGGCCGTGACACTTATCCTCAGAGATGCTGTTGAGCAGTCAGCCAAAGCCACATGAGGCTTAGCTAGGTGTTCACTTCCTCAGCATGCAGGAAGAACATGGCTGACTAGAGTAGGCATATGACCAGGAAAACACAAACATGGCTACCTTGTACATACACAGTCCTGAAGTGCCTTAAAAACAGTTAGTGGTGTAAAATTAGAGGTACACTGTAACTCTAGAATACAGAATTATGGCATTCTGCATTCTGCCTAGGGTGTCAGTTTAGTTAAGAGGGTTTGAGACAAACCTGACAATTAAACAATTAAGATCCTATAAAGCAGGGATCATCAACTAGATTCAGCCGCGGACCGATTTTTTCTTGAGCAGATGGTCAGGGGGCCGGAACATAATTACAAATAATTTGTAGACTGCAAATTGACCGCAAAAAGCCCAAACAGATATAATGTTTGACAAAAACATAATCACATTACATTTTTATTAAATCACATATCTCTCTATTGTGCGTGGGAATACTTTCGAACAGATTTCCTAAATCAAAGTCACTTGGAGCTGATTTGCTGGTGTTTTTACAGTCTTTTATGTCCAACAATAAAAAATAAAATACTTTTAGTTTAGTTTTTTTGCTTCAGAAAACATGGGGGGCCAAATAGAATCACCTGGCCGTGGACCGCCAGTTGGGGAACCCTGCTGTAAAGACCTCTGTGAGAACTCGTCTTGTTGAAATTGATATATTGCATTTGGAGGCTGGCAATGACATACAAGGCTCTCTAAAATGTGTTGTGATGCTCTCTTATTGTGGAAAATAGCTCACATACCAAATAAATACATTTTATGACCTGTTGGCCGTTGTAAGTGACTTGTGAGCCAAAACTGGGTGAAAATAAGCATTCCCAAAATAAGTCAATCTAGATGTTTAGCAACCGGACACATTTATGTGACCCCATTTATGTGAGTCCTATTAATAGTTGCCTTTTCTCTAACTCTGTAACGCTCTGTGAAGTCTTCTCCAGGCAGCCCTGACGTGGTCTGAATGAAGACAGAGAGAGGAGCCACCTACCTGTATCTCAAAACACTATCTGGATTGAGGGAGGCAGAGAACGAGAGAGGAGAGGGAGGGAGGGATTAGAAACTAATCCAGGACACGGCCAATCCCAGAGGACCTCCTTTTCGTCCAAGACGCAGACAAAACAACCGCACGGATTACAGCACTTTAGTGTGTTGCCTTTTTTTAAAAGCGGTATCCCTTTTGTATGGTGTTTCATTGCCCCTAAATGCCTGGTGTCCTGGGCCTGTGGTAAATTTGCTGAACTCGACAACAAAGGATAAAAGAGGACAACAGGCCCTGTGAGAGGGGAGCGAAGTGACAGGATGTCACATGGACTGTGTGGTGCCACACGCAGATAAAGCTCTTTAGTGAAGACGACATGTGTGAACGGACCCCCTGCTCTTCCTGCTGGGTCTCAGAGGGACTGAAAGCTGACCACCCCTGTGGACGGTACATTCAAGATCAAACTTCTATGAGGGAATACTAAAATGACTGAGTGGCTAGTGAGTGACAGGTTGGATATATTTTTGTTGTTGATTACAGGGGTGTATAAGGTGAGGTTGATTTCATAGCAGGATTACAAAGTAATTTCTGGAAACACTTACTGTATCTGAAGGGAAGAAGGACTTGATTGAGGAGACTTGCGGCAGCCTAGAAACCTCCATCGGTAACTGGAAGGATCTGAGTTGTCAGTTAAGTGATTAATTATCAAGTGTGTGTTTTGGTATTTGAGTGCAGTGTGTTCATGTGTGTAGGTGCATTAGAGGAGATTATTAGCTGACAAGCAAAGGTGTCAGCCTATTGAGTCACTCCTCATTAAGCCATAGCTAAAGTGACCTGGTTGGTGAGGGTTGTTGTCTTGGTGTTTTCTTGGTGTTGGAGCCTGGAGTGGTGAAAAGACAACGCACTGGGTGAGAGTGAAGTGGTAATAAAGGGTGTTTTAAAGCTGACATAATCCCATTACAGTTCCTTAACAAGTTATTTATAATCTCCAACAAGTTTATTGTACAGAGCACACAGGTCCAAGCATCTTAAACATAACCACTTTCAGATGTATAACACAGCCTAACTCATATCTATTGTACTGTGCCAAGTCGAGAGGGAATTTAAACTAGGTTTACAGAAAATCTAAATATTTATTCTCGTTTTACAAGGATCTCGTAAACCTCTGGCAAGGTGATTAGTGTCTAGACGGGTGGGATGTTCATTAACTGTTTGTTAACAAGACCTTGGATGGTTTTTATGGAAAGGGGTAACTAGGTAACACTGCTGGCTGTCCAGCCTTGACAGAAGACATTGGTGCTCATTTTAAAGGAGGTAGGTCTAGACTTCAGTTTGGACTGATCTTAAAAGGGAAGAACAAGAATCGTTTTTTATAAAGCCTCATAGATTAACTTTGAGAGGGAAGTTTAAGGACTGTTATATTTTGGTTGTTGAAGGGAAATGTGCATTTAAATGACATAATTATAGAAATTGTTGTGCACGTCTAAGATTGATTTAGCTCTAGAAACGTTCACAGGTATGAGCTTGCCAACAGAGAGAGCATGATAGTTATATTGTTAGTGTTCACAAGCAGAAACACAAGTTCAAAATAACAGTCAGGCACTACTCCAATCCACAAAGATATAATCAAGTTAAATGTATTTTGTCTGACGGACAAAATATGAGCATCTCTTGGTATTCTCTCACTCTTTCACTGCACAAATACTGGATGAGTTATCTTTCACTGTGAGTATATATTTGGAGCTGCAACTGGATATATTTTCTGAACTGACATTCACAAACCCACCATCTGAAAAAAGCCCAGTGGATCCCAAGCTCTCAGACCACATAGGCACATAGGCTGTGGTTATACCAGAAACACTGGGATGTGTCATTCCTCCTCTTTTTATTCCTCATGACTGAAAGCAGCTGGGACGGAGGACAGGATTTCTTTGAGGCTGGAGTCATTCTAAAGCACAGAATTGGCCCTGAGAGAGAAAGCTTTCAATGTTGACTGACTCCATAGATAACCAACATTCAACTGAAAACTTCAGTGGGATGTCCTAAAACTGCAGGCTCACGCTCGATGAATAGCTGGCACTTGCTGCCGTGTGGAGAATGTATTCTACACACATTCTCAGTACATACACCAACCAGTTATTTGAGTTCTTCTTTTTTTTAAGGATCCAGATCGTTTTTTAAGTGTCTTTTTACACTCATTTTACATTGGAAAAGTTTACTGATTTCTTATTGGATTTTTCATTTCTGCTACCATGAGTCTGGGAAAACTGCCCGGGATTAAAGGCCTGGTGTCGGGCTCTCAGGGGAAGAGGCGCTTTAAGAGCGAACTCTCCGTGGACATGATCAGCCCGCCACTCCCGGATTTTCGCCACACCATGCATGTGGGCCGCGGCGGCGATGTGTTCGGAGACACCTCCTTCCTTAGCAACCACGGGGGCAAAGGGGAACCAATGAGCCCCGATTCACCCACCAGCAGCTCGAAGACCACCCGCTTCTTCTCCCGCACCCTGAGGCATGTACGCAGGTCCCCTGTGCCCCGCGCCAGGACTTGTTCCCGTGACCTTTCACCCCCACCGCCTCCTGTCTCGCCCATCATCAAGAACGCCATCTCACTGCCCCAGCTGAACATTGACATGCCCAACGGCTACCAGAGGGTGCTGTTCCCCAGCTCAGTGAGCTCCCCAGATACCTCCCTCTACAGCTACGGTAAGAACACTGCTACATCTGGAATGGGAAAAAGCACATATTGCACACACACACACAGGTTGACATTTCCTCTTCTCAACCCTACAAACAGTCAACAAACAAACTATTTTTTTCGGAGTCATCTGGAATATCCTTGGTAACACCTGCGCACAATTACGCCTATAAACACAAACAAACACAGCTGAGGAGAGAAAGATACCAAGAGGGCATTTCCTGTCATCTTTTGTGTTTGTGTGCTGCTTGACTGCAACGCATAAACCCAACACTCATCATCTCCCTCTTAAATCACTGCTGGTACAGTGAAACTGTGTGTGTGTGTGTGTTCAGGGGTAGGGGTTTTTAGAACAGTATGTGGGATGTCTGGAATTCCCCCCAGCCACAGGAATAGTTACCCAACTCAGATGGAATTTACCCAAATAAAGAGCACCAACAGAGGGCACAGAGAGCTAGAAGACCTAGGGGATCAACAGGTTAACTCACACTGTACCACCCCTTACTGTGATGTACACATGTTCATTTGTATATTCTGGTCATTCCTTTAGCTCTTCTTTCTTTCCTCCTGTCCCATTTTCCTCTCATTCCTTTTCTACTCTCCACTTCATCACTTTTTTGACTTGAAGTTCCTTTCTCTTTCCCACTCTGTTATCCTCTTTATATCTCTTTCTGGGTCCTCCTTCTCTTTCAATAGCGGCTAACAACTGTCCACTAGATATAAAACCAAGCCCCCCCCCTCCTCTTCTAGGGAGCATTCAGAACCAGTGGAGTCATGCACCATGGAATGTGTGTGGGTTGGGCTGGTGCTCTGAAACGACTAAACATCTTGCTTGTTTTATACTGTCACCCTCTGGCCAATGAGGCAAACTGCAAGGCTCACTGACATTATTTTCAATGCACTTCAATGAAAGTTGTTTTCTCTGTCTAATGAAAGTAATTGGATATTATATTGTAGATGCATTAATAGAATAGACAATGGCTTTTTTCAAGGCATGAACTGTTCTCCATTTGTAAAAAACATTTTAATATGTCTGTCTCCTTCCTGTCTGCAGGTCTGCAGTCTGGTTTCGTCACACTACCCCGCCACTCCCGCCTTGATAAACAGCTGCAGGACGGCACCGGACTCTTCGCTCAGGACTTTCGCTGCGGCTCGTTCCCAGACAACGACGGCTTCGCGCTGACACGCTCCGACTCCTTCACCTCGTTCACAGTGGACCTTGGCCCCTCCCTCATGAGCGAGGTTCTGGGCATGATTGACAGCCCCAGTTGCCTCACAATGCCCAATCACAGCTGGGAGTTGGGGGAAGAGGAGGAAGAGGAGGAGCAGAGCTCTGTGTTTGAGCTGGCTGTGCAGAGCCCCATGTTAAGCTCATCAAACCCTTCCATGTCAAGCACGCCGCTCAAAGTGAATGTGAACAACAGGGGGCGCTCTTGCAGCTCAGAGTGGGCAGAGGGAGAGGAGGAGGATGAGAGGTCTCTTAAGATGCCAGACGCATCTATGAGGTCTCCTACACAGGTAGAACCAGCTATGGAAGCTGAGAGGTTCCAGAGGGCAGCTGACGTGCTGGCGCGTCACTACGGGGGAGGCTCCTTCTCCAGGAGTCATCGCAGCAATTCTGCCTCCTCCTCCTCCTCACCCCGCAGCCAGTCTAAAGTCCCTTACGCCTTCCCTGAGGAAGAGGAGATCAAAGTCTGAAACATTTACCATATGTCTATCATTGTGAGGAGAAGAGTGGGTGAACTTGGTTCTGAATCCTTGCACTCAAGACCTTCAGAGGGATCCATGTTTTTCTATAAACCTTTTACATTACTAATTTGAATTGGAAAGCTCCTCCTCATAACGATAAGAGCTTTCTTATCTACCATCTAACAACTGGATCAATACTCTTGTTCAGCTTTAGAGAAGCTTGTGTAGAGTTTATCAGACATGAGCTGACAGCAACATTGGACAGGGTATATTTAAAAAACAACCTTAAAAACATGACAGGTTTCATTATATCTTCATAATAAATATACCTTATACTAAGCAGATTCCATGGAAATCACGCAACTCTGTGCTATAGCAGCTGCAGTGCAACAGTCACAAGGCGTACAAAGACCAGAAGGAAGGGCACAGTGATCATGAGCCAAGGCTGTGTCTGTCAAAACCACTCATAGTGGTCATTCACAGACATGCTACATGGATGTAAGGAACATAATATGTTTTATTTTTAGAAGACAAAGGGTAGGATTTCCAGCCTAATGGCACACTACTTCTGTGAAAAGGATTAAAAAGGGAAATAAAACATGACTGTCTGCAAAACAATTTATAACAGTATGTGGATACTAAAGGGACAATACATTACGTTTGGTTTGATTTTGTTTCTATCCACCTGACCTAAATTGACATATCTTCAGTGACAAAATAATCTGTGTTCAAAGGTCGCAGTTTTTATTATCAGTTAGGCCTAATACAAAGCCAGTTTCATAAATTATTAATTCCTGAGAAAAGTGTGAAAGGAATAAAGCTTTTCTCACTAATATCTGGAATAATATCTGAGATTGCACTGCATGCTAAGGGTGAAATGAAGGGTGTGCCCTGTAAAATGTATAAAACTCATTTGGGATACACAGCCCTATAATCGTTTAAACCTATAGCTGCCTTTCAGTGATAGTTATTGTCAAGTACTTTTTCCAAGTATGTTTGTTCTCAGTGTTATGTTCATACATGTGAGTATACCTTTTTTTAAATAACAAGGAAACAAATGCATTGTCATACATGAAGGTAATCAAATTAAGTTGAATATTAGCTATGTTCATAAGATGCATGGCACTCTACTTAAAATGACCAGTACAGACTTGTATGTGATGTCACATATGAATTCAGTATGTATACGGAGTAAAATACGATTTTATAATATGATCTATTTACCAGTAGCTGTCATAGCAATCATATTGTTAACAATAAATACAGTTTTTTAATAAGCATGGTTCTGTCCTTTTTGACACATTGAGTGGATAAAGAAAATATACAGAAACAAGCAACAGTGATTTTCAACCAGGAAGTTATATTAATATGGAGACTGGAGAAAATAAGGAAATGGAGACAAAGACTGAAGACACACTGGACCCGTCGTCTGAGAGTACATGTCAATTGTCAGGAGAAGAACATGTGAGGAACTGAGGAACTTCATGTTAGGAACAGCAAGGCAGAGAGTGTCAGGAATTGACTCACAAATAAATCTGGAAAATTATAATTTAAACAGAGACAAAGAGACAAGCATCCTACTAGGCACATCACATAATTTCAATGTGGACAATTGGGTAATATTTGGCTTAGATGTTGATCAATGAGAGGTTTGATGTTGATCAATGAGAGGTTTGATGTTGATCAATGAGAGGGGGACGACAGGGTAGCCTAGCAGTTCAGAGCATTGGGCCAGTAACCGAAAGGTTGCAGGTCCGAATCCCCGAGCCGACTAGATGAAAAATCTGTCAATGTGCCCTTGAGCAAGACACTTAACCCTAATTGCGCCTCTAAGTGGCTCTGGATAAGAGTGTCTGCTAAATGTGTAAAATGTAATTACAACCTATAATCACCCACTCAAAAAGACAGCCAAAAGTTTGTTGAATTCCCAATGTGTTATCACTATGCTTTCAACCATCTAAAAACAATGTCAGATTTTTTTATTTAGTTGTCACCTAAATGGGTTATCACTGCGCTTCCAACTATTTAAAAGCACAACAAAGTTCCAATGGGAAAACAATGTCTGATATTTTGTTTATAGAACAGCAGAATGTGTTATCACTGTGCTGCATCTAATTTGTGACTTTGTCAGCTAAGCTGTCTATAGGAATGAATGGTGTCACGTGATCAATGGCTTTGTCCATTCATATATACAGTCATTGTCCTATGCTCAATTTAACCCATACCCGGGGTAAATTGTGCAAAGAGACCACTTTTTTAGAATAAGCTATGTTTTCAAAACTGTTATGTTTACATTAATTATGATTATTTCCAGGGATACACAACATCCTGACATATATGTAGATATTTTTGTTGGAAAGAAAACTGTATTTCCCTTGACATAGTGATGCTGAATGTAAAAAATGGCTCAACATACCCCACTCTCCCCTACCTCTGATTGAAAACATTGAGAAACAACCTAAATTAATTTTATTTAAAGGGACGCTGAACATACTGATTTAGCCTCAGTTTCAATGGTCCTCATTAGGAAATGTAACAAGATGTGGGTCTCGGAGGCGTGCTTTAATGTGGGTGTCTATTGTGTGTGTTCGCACGTGCGAACGTTTGTACATTCACTCTGACAAAACAGTACACAGTTATAGTCACTCACTCTTCCAAATAACTTGAAACAGTCTAACCAGGTATGTGTCTAGGCTAGCTAGCAAGCTAGCCAACTACTTTCGGCAAATAGCTGTCAATATATTACACAATGTAAATGGGACAATACTTTCATGTTACACACCTTTTAGTTTTCATTAAATGCTTTACATTTTTGTATATGAATTTCTACAATTTATAGTTGGTTTGAGGTGTTTATGTCATTGAAATATGGAGCTACTGAAATATTTGTATATTGTCCCATGTACGTTGTGTAATTTACTGATGGTCCTTAACTAGCCCCGTAGGGATATCCGAAGTCAAACCAAATTTACCATGGTTCGTGTGCTGGGCATTAGATTGGGTCGCGTGCAGCTGCACTCCGAATTGTTGATTACTTGGGTGCTGCCAGCTGTGGGCAGGATTGAAACAAAACCCAACCCAAGGAAAACGGTTATGTACCCTTCATTCCGTGACATACACTTTTTTCCTAATAATCTCGAAAATCTCAGTTTTGGACAAGACTGACTTTATGTCCAAAATTATCCTATTTACACTTTGTAGTCAATTTTGACACTAGAATAAATGTTTCTGACTCATATCGATGCCACATAGGCCATTTTAAACCAGATAAGTTTGTTTGTTGATTCAGTCACTCTTTAAATAAAATAAACTGAAAAGATTTGCAATGGAAGGATGTTTCTAAATCACACCACCCTTCACAAGGTTATACAGATTAGTTCTATCTGAATTTCACAATGTCTGAAAAACAGTTCATTTGATTTATTAGGATCCCCATTAGCCGACGCCAATGGCGACAGCTAGTCTTACTGGGGTCCGACATATAACGAAAAAGACATTACAGACAAAAGCCTTTTCAATTGATATACATTTAAGAACATAAAAATGTAGTGTGTGTGCATCTATCAGTTACACATACATGCAATACATACAAACAACAAGTAGGTCACATGGAGGAGAGGCGTTGTGCCTTGAGGTGCTTTATTAATTTGTTGAAACCAGGTTTGCTGTTCACTTGCACTATATAAGATGGAAAGGAGTTCCATGCAATCATGGCTCTGTATAATACTGTACGTTTCCTTGAATTTGTTCTGGACCTGGGGACTTTGAAAAGACCACTGGTGGCATGTCTGGTGGGATCAGGGTGTGTGTCAGTGCTGTGTGTAAGTTGACAAAGCAAACAATTTGTAATTTCCAACACATTAATGTTTCTTATAAAAACAAGAAGTGACCGCAGTCAGTCTTTCCTCAACTCTTAGCCAAGAGAGACTGGCATGCATAGTATTAATATTAGCCCTCTGATTACAATGAAGAGCAAGATGTGCCGCTCTGTTCTGGGCCAGCTGCAGTTTAACTAGCTCTTTCTTTGCAGCAATCGACCATATGACTGGACAATAATCAAGATAAGATCAAACTAGAGCCTGCAGGACTTGCTTTGTGGAGTGCACTCTAAAAATAAAAGGTTCCTGGAGTATCCTTTAGGGGTTCTTAAAATTGAAACTGTGGGGGAACCCCTATAAATTCTTCAAATAACCTTTTAAAAGGGTTCTTTAAAGATCCCCATTTCCAAAAACTTTTGAAGAACCTTTTGGGGTAAACATTTTTACTACCCCCACCCCCCCTATTATTATTAATAACAATACACATAACAATAACAACAATAACACACTATTTTAGTTGTCAGTGTTTATTATGATTTTAGTGGCAAAGCAGAATACAAAAATCAAAATATGAGGCAAACAGAGCCCCAAGTCCAATGGTTACAGTGCATTCAGAAGCTATTCAGACCCCTTGACTTTTTCCACATTTTGTTATGTTACAGCCTTATTCTAAAATGGGTTAAATGTTTTTTGCCCTCTTCAATCTACACACAATACCCCATAATGACAAAGCAAAAACAGGTTTTCATAAATTTTTGAAGATTTATAAAAATAAATAAAAAACGTAAATAAGACATTTACATAAGTATTCAGACCCTTTCCTAAGTACTTTGTTGAAGCACCTTTGGCAGCAATTACAGCCTCGAGTCTTCTTGGGTATGATGCTACAAGCTTGGCACACCTGTATTTGAGGAGTTTCTCCCATTCTTCTCTGCAGATCCTCTCAAGCTCTGTCAGATTGAATGGGGAGCATTGCTGCGCAGCTATTTTCAGGTCTCTCCAGAGATGTTAGATCGGGTTTCAAGTCCGGGCTCTGGCTGGGCCACTCAAGGACATTCAGAGACTTGTCCCGAAGCCACTCCTGCATTGTCTTGGCTGTGTGCTTAGGGTCGTGGTCCTGTTGGAAGTTGAACCTTCGCCCCAGTCTGAGGTCCTGAGCGCTCTGGAGCAGGTTTTCATCAAGGATCTCTCTGTACTTTGCTCCGTTCATCTTTCCCTCGATCCTGACTAGTCTCCCAGTCCCTGCCGCTGAAAAACATCCCCACAGCATGATGCTGCCAGCACCATGCTTCACCGTAGGGATGGTGTCAGGTTTCTTCCAGACGTGACGCTTGGTTTTCAGGCCAAAGAGTTCAGTCTTCGTTTCATTAGACCAAAGAATCTTGTTTCTCATGGTCTGAGAGTCCTTTAGGTGCCTTCTGGCAAACTCCAAGAGGGCTGTCATGTGCCTTTTACTGAGGAGTGGCTTCCATCTGGCCAGTCTACCATAAAGGTCTGCAGAAATGGTGCTGCAGAGATGGTTGTCCTTCTGGAAGGTTCTCCCATCGCCACAGAGGAACTCTGGAGCTCTGTCAGAGTGACCATCGGGTTCTTGGTCACCTCCCTGACCAAGGCCCTTCTCCCCTGATTGCTGTTATTTAATCAATTTTAGAGGCTGTAATGTAACAAAATGTGGAGGAAGGGAAGGGGTCTGATTACTTTCTCTGGTGTGTTGATGTTCTCCGTATCCATAGCCAAAATGATTTTGCAGTGCATGGTGAACGAACAGGTTTCCTGTTATATTCAATAGAGGTGTAGGGAGGGTAAAGTCTGTGAATCCCAAAAATAGTAATTATACAGATTTTTTACAAAACAAGCACACGACAGTATTCATACCTTGGTTTTTGTGGTAAATGTTAATGACAAAAAATTGTTTTGATAATGGTTTTCATACACATATCTTGTCCATAATGTAGAGGCCTATGGGATTTTCATTGAAGAGGTAAGGGAGGAGGATGGTACATGTGATCTGCATAACATACCAATACCAATTGACATACCTTTGTATGCCTCCTTGTCTGTGTATCAGTTCAGTCATCTGCGCCCAATACAGCTAGCCTTCAACATATTCTTATAGCCTACATATTCTTACCTCTTTGTTGATTGATTTCCATTGAATTGTGTCCATTTTCTGTTTTAGAAAGATCTGCACAAATATGAAAAGATAGATGGTATCATCATAAAACAATATCAATTTAGATCATACAAGGAACAAACCTTACCTTAAATTGAAGAGCTCTTAAAATATTTAAGTTAAGTGCCTGCACCTGCTGTCCTTTCAAATTTAAATCAAAATGTTTCAGTTGGGCAGTTAGGTTTCTGCAAGAACCCCCACCAACTAAGGAGGTTCCCTGATGAACCCCAACTCCTATGGGATTCTTGGAAGAACCTTTTGGGTGCCATTTTCAGTGCCAAGAATCCTAAGGTTCTTTGAAGAACTTTGAGGACCTTAGAAGAACCCTTGTTGAACACCTAATGATGTTTAGAGTGTAGCTGTTTGGTCCGAACCTAGCATTGAATCATGGGAATTTGTCAAGTGATGCAGCTGTTGGGCACGTTCGAGCAGATCAATTTTGTCATGTCAGTGACCATTGTTGGTCACCGCCTTTTAAAGTGTGTTGCATTATTGGGATAAACATTTTCTGACTTGCGTCTACATGTCGACTGCATGAACTTTACAAAAACCATGTGATCAAAGGTCATGCAGTTTTTTATGAAGTCGCCTTCAAGTCACTGCAGTTACTTCTCACCAACTGCACCATGCAGCCATCACCTGCATTGTGGAAGGCATTATTTGTCAACCAATCATTACTGTGTTTTTGGTTGACCCACACAAACGTGACCCTAAAACAGGAACCAACTTTTCCGCGATTCTAAAGCTACAGCGGATACAAATAAAAGTTATATTTGAGGCCTGTTTCTAACCTATTAATTGTACGCACATTTAAAGTTTGGGAGTGTGTGATATGGGGGTATAGAAACGTTTTATTTTCAAAATGTACAAAGACATTTTTTATAAACAATAGCAGTTATGTTGACACTGCCATGTTGATCTGAGCCACTACAGAGTCCGACTTTCGGCTGTCGCAGATGCACCTCCCTTCGACTTTACTCGCCGACTTTCGTCTACAGTCGGCTTCGTTAGCCCTTACTGCTCAAACACACCCGTTGCCTCCCTCCGAGGAACGTGTTGCTAGGCAACCCTCCTGGATTTGCCCTGGCAGGCCCCAGCTTAAGACAGTATGAGAAACTTGCTAGCAAACATTTTTGCTATGAAACTAAATAAGTACTGCACTCTGATCCACAAAACCTCTTTGCTAGATTCATGATAGTGTTGTTAGACAAAGCATGGAAAGTAAACTTAAAAACATTGTCGTTTAATTGGGATTTGCAGCTGTTGGTAGTTAATGAATCTGCTAGCTTCTGAAATAACTTACTCATCCTTTCAATATGATATTAATATTTGTGCAGACCTATGCAGAATTTGCATGACAAGTGCGTACCCATTTTTTCCAAACCTTGGGTCTGAAGTAAATGTCATCTGATCACTACCTTTTAATTTACACAGTAACTACAACAAAATACTTGTATAAATGTTTGTACTCAAATGATGTAATCCAGATATGTATTTTGATACTCCCATGATAATGATACATCCACTGCAACTATTTCTACAGAGGCATCACAGACATTGAGAGTCAACACAGCGACCAACAGGATAACAAGACAACCAAGACTGATGAAGAAAATAAAGAAATCACAACGTCTTCTAAAGTGGTAAGACATTTACATTTTATTCATTTAGCAGATGCTCTTATCCAGAGCAACATACAAATAGAAATAAGACAGGTGGGATTGTTTTAGTCAACCATAATGTCATAGTATTGTAAGAGATTTACAGCTACTAACTTAACAGTATGTACATTTAATTGTTCTTATAATTATTTTTCAGTGACACCTGTTCTGACAATTGCATTGATTGGTGGCGCTGATTCAATGGAGATTGAATCTGGAAATCTCCTTCTTGATCAAGATGATCTACCAGCAGCAGAACTTTCACAGATAGCACCCAGGATGTATGATTTGTTCGGTCGTTGCATCTCTGTCATCAACATGCTGGGCTTGCAGAGTTCTGAACTTACCCAGGAGAATCACATAGGTCCACTTGTGCATAAGCAGGGTATCAATGCTGTCCTCTTACTTCTACCATTGGGTCAGCATATTGATTAATTCAAAATGGGAGTGGGGTGGCTGGAAAGAATGCTTGGAGAGAGAGCCCTTGCCGTTACAATAATCGTCTTTACCCACAAGAATGTGCAAGACTTTGGATTGGGTGATCTAAAGGAGAACAATGATCTGATGAATCTCATTGAAATGTGTGGAAATAGGTATCTCACTTGCAAAAGGAGTATGAATGATCCAACCGAGATTTCAACAGTACTTGAACAGATAGACCTCATGGTGTCTACAAATGATCCGTGCTGCTACACAGGAGAAATGTATGATGAAGAGATCAGGAAACGGCAACTGGAAACAGATTGGGGTGACCGATCACAAAGCGAGGAGAAAACTTTATCAGGTATGTCCTCAATCCATTTGATGCAGAAGCCATAGGAGGATTTTCCCCATCTTGACATGTGTTTCCCTCTACACACACTTACCCCGATCGTCGACGATACCCCAAAACTGTTTTTCGGTCTATATCGCGCATATTAAGATAGGCAGAGTTCGAATTATAACGTGAAATCTATTTTTTTCAATAGACCTCATATGTGTGCACGCGCTTGCGTGGGCCTGCTTTTTATGGGCCTAATAGTAAAGGCATGTCATTTAAGGGTAAAACATTTTTCATTACCTTTTCATTTGGCATGAACACAACCAGTCATGATGTTTTCATCTTATTGTCAAACAAATAACTTCAAAAAGTAGGCTACCTGCACATGTTCATCCACTCCAAAAGAATTCCAGATCCAAACAGTGCACTGTGCACTCGCACCATTTGATGAATGGAAAGAGACATCTGTTACAAAGCACCAAAAAGTGTAATGACATTCAGCGATTGTCATTGACCGTGTTTGCATGCAAATCAAATCAAATCAAGCTTCATTTATACAGCACATTTCAGACATGGAATGCAACGCAATGTGCTTTACAGGAAAAAACTAATAAATTACAATGAAAATAAAAGATGAAATATTAACTACACAACGAACATAAGATAAAAACTAAAGAATGACACAAACTGAACAATTAAAAAGCACCCTGAGGAAAAGCAAAGATAAAAATATGTGTTTTACACTCTCTTTTAAATATGTCCACAGTTTCAGCCCCCCTTAGGTTCTCTGGCAGACTATTCCAGAGGCTGGAGGCTTAATAACTAAAGGCTGCCTCTACATGCCTCTTGGTCCAAGGCTCTGGGATAGTTAAAAGGCCATTACCAGAGGACCTGAGGGACCTACTGGGTACATAACTTAAAAGCATGTCTGACATGTATTGGGGTGCACAATCGTGGATTGATTTAAAAACCAATAGAAGAATCTAAAAATGTATTATAAAACTCACAGGCAGCTAGTGCAGAGACCTTAAAACCGGTGTAATGTGTGCTCTCCGTCTGGTCTTGGTCAGTACCCGTGCAGCATACTAGTATGTTTTGCAGTTGACCAATGGCTTTCTAGGGTAGACCAGACAGGAGAGCATTACAGTAGTCAAGCCTGCTTGTAATAAAAGCATGGATGAGTCTCTCTGTATCAGCCTGAGAGAGAAACGTCCACACCTTGGCAATGTTCCTCAGGGTTCAGAATCTAAAATAACACCTAGGGATTTTACCTGGTGTTTTATCTTTATTGCCCGTGAATTTAAATGTGCAGCTAGATTCTCTCTCTGTGCTTTGGCTCCAACAATAACTCCCTCGGTCTTGTCTTGATTTAGCTGGAGGAAGTTGTGAGCCATCCAAGTATTTAAATCACTAATACAGTCTAATAATTTATCCGTGGAGCTAAATTCCTCTGGTGACACAGAAATGTAAAGTATGTTTTATCTGTGTAGCAGTGAAAATCAATGCTGTGCTTTCTGATAATGCTGCCAAGGGGTAACATATATAAACTCAGCAGTACCGGACCCAAAATCGAACCTTGTGGAACGCCACATGTGATATCTATTTTCTCTGAGTTATGTTCTCCAAGGGTCACAAAAAAACTATTGGCCGGTTAAATAGGTCCTGAACCCATTTAGAACAGGACTGGAGAGCCCAACCCACCTCTCCAGTCTGTCCAGAAGGACATCATGGTCAACAGTGTCGAATGCAGCACTTAAATCTAAGAGTACAAGGACAGAGAGCTGTTTGGAATCTGTGTTGGCTCTAAGATAATTTACCACTTTAACTAAGGCTGTCTTTGTGCTGTGGTGGGCATGGAAACCACATTGGAATTTTTCAGAAATACAGTTGGCACCTACAAAATCATTTAGGTGTTTGAAGACCAATTTCTCAAGAATTTTGCTTATGAATGGAAGGTTGGAGATTGGCCAAAATATTGCTAAGAGCTGAAGAATCTAGATTACTTTTCTTCAGAAATGCTTTCACCATAGCAGTTTTTAGTGCACACCAATATCCCATTATTATTTGGGATACTTAAGTATTCTGTTTTTGAGCTGAGGCATATAAACATCATATCCCGTTTACAATAACCCAAAAAGCTTGTATACCGGTTATGAGAAACCTGGATAAGATTCCTGGGATATGCTGATCTTAGACAGGATACTGTGGCATGTAAACATCTTGTTTTTCGCGGTCTGTACAGGCTCAGTTTCACATATCATGGGTGTTGTGTTATGTTTTCATCTGATTGTCAAACAAATCGCTTCAAAAAGTAGGTTTGATCCACCATAATAATTCCATAATAATTTAGTTTGCTGATACTCACACTGGACCGTATAGCCTGCTGGCTACTTTCACCCCTAATTCAGACAAGTTTCTGCTTATAATTTCTGACATTTGGTAGGCCATTTGTTTGTCAACTATTTAGACAAATGCAGCTTCTCTTCTGTCATAACTTGTTGGCCCATAAGACTAAATAAAGTAGTGCTCACCAGAATAATGTCTTACATCAGGAGAATGAATGCATTGGTAATCTATGTAGTTAACACCAGTAAAGTTGTCAGTTTCATTTAGGGACCGGGGAGAAAACGCAATAACTCCAAAACAGTGGCAAGATAGGTCCTGTGCAAAATGTCCATATGTCATCAGTTTGACCGGTTTTAAGGAAATGAAAAGCTGAGAAAAGGATGAAACCCATTTCAGATAAGACTTCAGTTGGTCTTGGGTGCATATTTTATGTGGTTGAAATACTGTCTGCTTGCATAACAGAGTCACAGATAACACATTACACGTGCATTTGCATTTTCTTAAAAGATGCTGAAATAAATAAATAATATTTCTCCACTCCTGTTCCCAAGAAAATTAACATTTGTTGTATGATTTTACTGCAATAAATGCATAATTCTGCAGTAGTTAATATTATATTACACTACATGTGAAAGGTTATAGGCCTACTGTCAGTGTCAATATTGCAGTTACTATTCCATTTAACCTACAGTGGGGAGAATAAGTATTTGATACACTGCCGATTTTGCAGGTTTTCCTACTTACAAAGCATGTAGAGGTCTGTAATTTTTATCATAGGTACACTTCAACTGTGAGAGACGGAATCCAGAAAATCACATTGTATGATTTTTAAATAATTAATTAAAATGTTATTGCATGACATAAGTATTTGATACATCAGAAAAGCAGAACTTAATATTTGGTACAGAAACCTTTGTTTGCAATTACAGAGATCATATGTTTCCTGTAGGTCTTGACCAGGTTTGCACACACTGCAGCAGGGATTTTGGCCCACTCCTCCATACAGACCTTCAGGTTTCGGGGCTGTCGCTGGGCAATACAGACTTTCAGCTCCCTCCAAAGATTTTCTATTGGGTTCAGGTCTGGAGACTGGCTAGGCCACTCCAGGACCTTGAGATGCTTCTTACAGAGCCTTCTTAGTTGCCCTGGCTGTGTGTTTTGGGTCATTGTCATGCTGGAAGACCCAGCCACGACCCATCTTCAATGCTCTTACGGAGGGAAGGAGGTTGTTGGCCAAGATCTCGCGATACATGGCCCCATCCATTCTCCCCTCAATACGGTGCAGTCGTCCTGTCCCCTTTGCAGAAAAGCATCCCCAAAGAATGATGTTTCCACCTCCATGCTTCACGGTTGGGATGGTGTTCTTGGGGTTGTACTCATCCTTCTTCTTCCTCCAAACACGGCGAGTGGAGTTTAGACCAAAAAGCTCTATTTTTGTCTCATCAGACCACATGACCTTCTCCCATTCCTCCTCTGGATCATCCAGATGGTCATTGGCAAACTTCAGATGGGCCTGGACATGCGCTGGCTTGAGCAGGGGGACCTTGCGTGCGCTGCAGGATTTTAATCCATGACGGCGTAGTGTGTTACTAATGGTTTTCTTTGAGACTGTGGTCCCAGCTCTCTTCAGGTCTTTGACCAGGTCCTGC
Source organism: Coregonus clupeaformis (assembly GCF_020615455.1). Classification (NCBI taxonomy): domain Eukaryota; kingdom Metazoa; phylum Chordata; class Actinopteri; order Salmoniformes; family Salmonidae; genus Coregonus; species Coregonus clupeaformis. The sequence continues at coordinate 21,768,296 of NC_059198.1, read as the reverse complement.
CGTGTAGTTCTGGGCTGATCCCTCACCTTCCTCATGATCATTGATGGCCCACGAGGTGAGATCTTGCATGGAGCCCCAGACCGAGGGTGATTGACCGTCATCTTGAACTTCTTCCATTTTCTAATAATTGCGCCAACAGTTGTTGCCTTCTCACCAAGCTGCTTGCCTATTGTCCTGTAACCCATCCCAGCCTTGTGCAGGTCTACAATTTTATCCTTGATGTCCTTACACAGCTCTCTGGTCTTGGCCATTGTGGAGAGGTTGGAGTCTGTTTGATTGAGTGTGTGGACAGGTGTTTTTTATACAGGTAACGAGTTCAAACAGGTGCAGTTAATACAGGTAATGAGTGGAGAACAGGAGGGCTTCTTAAATAAAAACTAACAGGTCTGTGAGAGCCGGAATTCTTACTGGTTGGTTGGTGATCAAATACTTATGTCATGCAATAAAATGCAAATTAATTACTTAAAAATCATACAATGTGATTTTTGGATTTTTGTTTTAGATTCCGTCTCTCACAGTTGAAGTGTACCTATGATAAAAATGACAGACCTCTACATGCTTTGTAAGTAGGAAAACCTGCAAAATCGGCAGTGTATCAAATACTTGTTCTCCCCACTGTATATGAACTTAAATAAGGAATATTCCCACATTTTTTTTCTGGGATTTACGAGACTTGGTATTGACAACAGTGGGATAAGTGTGTAAACGGATTCACATGTGAAGATAGGGGGAAAAGCTTGGTTAACAATGGTAACTTGTCCTGTAAAAAAGGGATCAATGCCACAAAGATTGAGACATTAGGAGAACACTTCTGCTTATCATACTGTATGTCTAATATACACTTTACTTTTTCCTGTCCTTCTTACTTACAGTTCCAGGTAACTTGCCTGAAGATGCTGTTGCAAACAAAGAAAAGGTACATTTGAAATAACCTCACACAACCTCTGTTAAGCTCACATACAGTGCCTTGTGAAATTCTACACACCCCTTGCACAGTCTTCACATTTTGCTGCCTTAAAATTCTATCAAAACATTCATTAAATTCGATTTTTTTCCTACTCATGTACAGAACCTACTCCACATTTTCAAAGTGAAAGAAATATTATAGAACATTTTCCAAATTAATAAAAAATGAAAAACCAAGGTATCTTGATTGCGTATGTCTTCACACATGGTGGAAGCATCTTTGGCAGCTGTGAATAATTTTGAATAAGATTCTACCAACTTTGCACAACATATATCCATTGTTTTTGTCAATATTATTTTGGTTGGGAATCATTGATAGCAATATTCAAATCTTATGTCTGATTTCAAGCATATCTATGTCAGGACTGAGACTGGACCATTCAGGAACACTCAACACCTATTGGAAAGCCATTCTGGTGTCTTTGGCATTAAAATGTGTGTAATTGTCTCGCTGAAAAATTAAATTCTCCCCAGTCCGTGCCGGTGACAACCATAACCATAAAATGATGCTACCACAGGACATACATAGGATGAACAACATTGCATTCACTCCACATTACTGGCCTGTATGACAAAGTGAAAAGAAGGAATCCTTTTTTTATTTTTTTCACTCCAAATCATCCATTGTTTGCAACAAAGCCGTTAAGTAATCCTGCAAGATAATACAGAAAATTAAATAACTTTTTAGCCTAGATTAAAATCTACAGGCTTGGGTCAAGTCCAATACAACACAGAGTGAAACCCTCCTGTATTTTCAACTATTGTGGTGGCAGCTTTATGTTATGGGTATGCTTGTCACCGGCAGGGACTGGGGTGTTTGTCAGGATCGAAAGAAAAATGAAAGGACCAAAGCCCAGGTAAAGATTTGTAATGGCTGCCAAAAGTGCTTCCACCAATTATTACTCTGGGGTGTGAAGACATACACAATCAAGACATCTTCGTTTTCTTATTTGTAATAAATTGATAATTCATATAATTTTTCGTTCACTTTAAAAATGTGGAGTAGATTGTGTAGATCGGTAGGAAAAAAATCTAATTTAATCCCTTTTTTCAATTTTTATTTAATTTTAAGGCTGCAAAAAGGGAAGACTGTGCAAGGGGGGTGTAAAATTTCACTAGAGACTGTATCTCCTAAATATCACTCTGTGTCCCTCTTAAGTATGTCTGTTCATAGTATGGCAGATGTTTTGACTTACTAAGCTATTAAAATGTGTTTGGTTAACGTTAAAGGGAGAAGAAATGAGACTTGAGGAAATCGACGGGAGTTTAAATGAAAATAACATCCCGGAAAATATACAACTAGCAAAAGTAGAAGAGCTCATGTGTAGACTTCACCTTAAAGATAAATATCAAGATAAGTTGACAACTGAAGACTTCCTGAACATTGGCTCTTCTGCTCAACATCAACATGAACCCCAAACAGAGAACAAACTAGCTCATACTTTCCTACAAAGGTTGTTGATGCTGGACTACAGAGCCAGGTACATTCCTGTAAGAGAGGAGAATAGTGAGATGCATGACACAAATGACAACAGAAGTGATAATGCAGAAACAGAAGAAAGTGCCTTTGATGCCCTTTTCAACAAGAACACAGTCTCTGGTGATATAAAGAGGAACACGCATGTTCACCCAATGGACGTCCAGATGGCAGTGTTTCACTGTTCAGACAGTTTCCTTCGGCAGTTCATGGTCACAAAGCTGTCCTTGTGTCAGTATGCCTTGCCTTTGCTTGTGCCAAATCCCTTCACCAAAGAGATTGAATGCCCTTTGTGGACATTTCGACAAATCAGAAAAACCTGGAAGTCCACTAATGGCTCTAATATGGTCACCAGCCAAAGTATGCCTATTTACAAGGCAGAAACACGAATGGTGTCGTTCTTTAGGCTTGGTTCTGTGTCCTCATCAAAATCTCAGCTGATGAACAACTTGATCAACCAACATCACAGCACATTCTTCCACAGACACTGTCCAGGAAGCAGTAAAACCTGCCTCCGAATGGATGGGGTGGTAGAGATTGCATGGTATTGTCCTGTTGGGAAGCCCAATGATATTTTCACTGACTGTGTTGCATTCTGTAATCTCCATGGTGACGCCATAGCGAATGAAATTCAGCGTGACATACTGATTGAAAAAGCCTCAGTCAATGTTATCCTTATACCAAGTCTTGGAAAAGGCGACAAAAGTATGGCAATCGTGCAGGAGCTGTTCAAGTCTTCTAAACCTCTGATATGTCTGCTCACTGAAGAGGATTCTGTTGCAACTGAAAAAAAAACGGGAAAGTACAAAATGGGTTTGAGAGACAGAAATCAGTCAGATGTGTCCGAGGAACTAAAAGGGATCATTATAAATAATTTGTCAAGACCATGTCGCTCCTTCAAACTTGAGGACATGGCAGAGGACTCAGGGGTTAGGGTAGATGAGGATGATGAAGATTGTCAAGTAGGGAAGACTAATGCTCTGCAGATAAAGGATCTGCTTCAGGAAATGGAACTGTCCAAGATCAAATAAACATTTCTTCCATGTCAAGGAAGGCTGTGGCATGACTGGTGTCAAAAAAATAAAGACCTTTATCGTCATCAAAGGAACCTAGAGATGGAAAGAAGTAAAATACAACGTGAAATGATGCAAATTCGACACCATCAACAACAAGTTGCCTTTACAGAACTCATGCAGATGTTCATCACAAATCTACAATCTCTGGGAGAAAAAGAAAAATAATATTTCCTCAAGTGGGTAGGGATACTACTGGATGACCTGTCGTCGGATGAGCTCTCAGACCTTCATCACAAATATGATGAAAAGTGGTCAGAGGTCCTGGCTTTGAAAAAGAAGCATGATAAATCAGAGCAACTGAAAATGAGACAAATGGAGCTGGAAGAAATATCAGAAAAGCTGCAAGCAGCAACCTTTGGATTTGAGCACATCCTTAGGGAAATGGGACAGATCTATGAAGCCCGTGCATCTCTAGCCAGGGAAAGCAAAGGAGAAAGTGAGGTGACCATGTTTAACCTTCCAGAGCTCGCGGCAGAACTTATGATATCGGGACACCCAATGGAACTAATGGATGGTGATGCAGCTCATGTGCCACTGACGTGGATTAATGGGGTTTTAGATGAAGTTATCAAGAAACTAGGAGATCAGAGAGTCTTTGTTTTGTCCATTTTGGGAATCCAGAGCACTGGGAAATCTACAATGCTGATTGCAATGTTTGGACTGCAATTCGCAGTAAGTGCTGGAAGGTGTACCAGAGGGGCTTTCATGCAGCTGGTGAAAGTGACCGAGGACATGAAAGATTATTTTAGGTTTGACTACGTTCTCGTTGTTGACACTGAGGGACTTCGAGCTTTAGAGTTGGCAGGAAAGGCAACAGTGCACCATGACAATGAACTTGCAACTTTTGTCATTGGCCTTGGAAACATGACTTTGATCAACATATTTGGAGAGAATCCTGCTGAGATGCAGGACATCATTCAGATAGCTGTTCAGGCCTTCATGAGGATGAAGAAAGTTACCAGAATGTTGGCGACATCACGGCTGGAGAGAAAAACATGGAGGGAAAGAGGCGCTTACAGGACAAACTAGACGAGATGACCCAGTTAGCTGCCAAAGAAGAGGACAGTAATGCAGAGTGTTTCAGCGATGTCATTGCATTTGACATACAAAGAGATGTGAAATACTTTTCCCAGCTGTGGGAGGGCAGCCCACCCATGGCCCCTCCAAACCCATGCTACAGTGAGAATGTCCAGGAGCTAAAGAAAACGATCCTCTCTAAAACATCAAAGTCTTCTGGCATGACACTATCACAGTTCAAAAGCAGTATCCAATACCTTTGGAATGCACTGCTGAATGAAAACTTTGTGTTCAGCTTCAAAAACACACTTGAAATTGCAGTTTACAGAAAGCTTGAGATTCAGTATGGAAAATGGATCTGGGCTCTCAGGAGTGCCATGCTAACCATTGAAAATCAACTACAAAACCGAATCGAAAATGGAAAACTTCACAAGGTTGAGAGACATTACCTTGTTGAAGAAATGAAAAAGACTTGTGAAGAAGTGGACAAATCAATGGAGAAGTAGTTTGATGAAGACAGAGATAAAAAAATGTTGATTCAGTGGCGAGGGAGATTTCAAACTAAAATTTGTGAGCTTCACGATGAACTTGTGAAGGGAGCAAAAAGAAAGTTAGAGGAGGTTATTCAGCAGAGGGATGCATGCAAAAAGCTGGATGACAAGAAGACACAGTATGAAAACAAGCTCTTCCAAAAGAGCAAAGAACTTGCCTCAAAACTGAAGGACAAGGCAAAGGATGAAAAAGAACTTGAGCATGAATTCAATACTCTTTGGGGAGTGTGGGTTGGTGAGTTGACAGAAGATACACCTTCCATTAAGGACATAAACATATCGGATGATGTGACTTGTATCCTTGGAGAGATCGGTAATGAATTGTCTCTTGTTCATGATCGGAAAAGTTGCGGAATATACCGACAGATTTGTACCTTGGGGAGTTATTCGAACTACAGTGAGGGAAAAAAGTATTTGATCCCCTGCTGATTTTGTACGTTTGCCCACTGACAAAGAAATGATCAGTCTATCATTTTAATGGTAGATTTATTTGAACAGTGAGAGACAGAATAACAACAAAGAAATCCAGAAAAATGCATGTCAAAAATGTTATAAATTGATTTGCATTTAATGAGGGAAATAAGTATTTGACCCCCTCTCAATCAGAAAGATTTCTGGCTTCCAGGTGTCTTTTATACAGGTAACGAGCTGAGATTAGGAGCACACTCTTAAAGGGAGTGCTCCTAATCTCATCTTGTTACCTGTATAAAAGACACCTGTCCACAGAAGCAATCAATCAATCAGATTCCAAACTCTCCACCATGGCCAAGACCAAAGAGCTCTCCAAGGATGTCAGGGACAAGATTGTAGACCTACACAAGGCTGGAATGGGCTACAAGACCATCGCCAAGCAGCTTGGTGAGAAGGTGACAACAGTTGGTGCGATTATTCGCAAATGGAAGAAACACAAATTAACTGTCAATCTCCCTCGGCCTGGGGCTCCATGCAAAATCTCACCTCGTGGAGCTGCAATGATCATGAGAATGGTGAGGAATCAGCCCAGAACTACACGGGAGGATCTTGTCAATGATCTCAAGGCAGCTGGGACCATAGTCACCAAGAAAACAATTGGTAACACACTACGCCGTGAAGGACTGAAATCCTGCAGCGCCCGCAAGGTCCCCCTGCTCAAGAAAGCACATATACATGCCCGTCTGAAGTTTGCCAATGAACATCTGAATGATTCAGAGGAGAACTGGGTGAAAGTGTTGTGGTCAGATGAGACCAAAATGGAGCTCTTTGGCATCAACTCAACTCGCCGTGTTTGGAGGAGGAGGAATGGTGCCTATGACCCCAAGAACACCATCCCCACCATCAAACATGGAGGTGGAAACATTATGCTTTGGGGGTGTTTTTCTGCTAAGGGGACAGGACAACTTCACTGCATCAAAGGGACGATGGACAGGGCCATGTACCGTCAAATCTTGGGTGAGAACCTCCTTCCCTCAGCCAGGGCATTGAAAATGGGTCGTGGATGGGTATTCCAGCATGACAATGACCCAAAACACACTGCCAAGGCAACAAAGGAGTGGCTCAAGAAGAAGCACATTAAGGTCCTGGAGTGGCCTAGCCAGTCTCCAGACCTTAATCCCATAGAAAATCTGTGGAGGGAGCAGAAGGTTCGAGTTGCCAAACGTCAGCCTCGAAACCTTAATGACTTGGAGAAGATCTGCAAAGAGGAGTGGGACAAAATCCCTCCTGAGATGTGTGCAAACCTGGTGGCCAACTACAAGAAACGTCTGACCTCTGTGATTGCCAACAAGGGTTTTGCCACCAAGTACTAAGTCATGTTTTGCAGAGGGGTCAAATACTTATTTCCCTCATTAAAATGCAAATCAATTTATAACATTTTTGACATGTGTGTTTCTGGATTTTTTTGTTTTTATTCTGTCTCTCACTGTTCAAATAAACCTACCATTAAAATTATAGACTGATCATTTCTTTGTCAGTGGGCAAATGTACAAAATCAGCAGGGGATCAAATACTTTTTTCCCTCACTGTATGTAATTGTATCTAAGCACCAAGATCTTCATAACAATGATCAACACTCAAAAGATGCTCAAATGAAGCTAAAGAATGTGTGGGATGCTTTTAAGAGTTTTCTTTGGTTTAAGTCTCCAGAGAACATGACAATTGACCACATTGGTCCAAGCAACATTCTAACATACACAGATCAGGAATTGATAAGAGCTTTCACCAATGATGTTGTCAAACAAAGCCAGAAGATAATCGAGACAAAGCCCATAGAAAAGATGGGATACAATGACAGTTACATGCAAGAAATAGCAACTAATGTCAAAGAAAGCGTGAATGAATTTGAATATGCATTCAAAATGGAGTTTACGGTGGATCTTTCACTTCATGTGTGTGAGCTTGCAGGAAGTAAGTTAGCAGATTCCCATAGCAAATTCAGAAGCAACAATGATGCCCTTACTTACCTGGAGAAGAAGAGACCACAGTACAACAAGATTTTCAAGAACTACTGCAAAGGTTCCTCATCTGCAGCTGTGCTTGGGGAGTTAATTTGCAACACACTGAAAGAATCGATTGTACAGGCGGCCTATGACCAGACGGCCATTGACTTGGCTGTAGAAATGCAAGTAAGTCACCCACCATTCAGTGGAAATAGGTCTAACATAGAAAAACACATCCTGACATCACTGGCGGAGGAGGAGAACTTTGACAAATTCATGACCTACATTCACAACCCAAGGAAACACTTTGAGAGATTTATTAGAGAGGAGGTAGAGAAATATATCCTGAAAGAAAAAATTGAAGGGAACATAAAAGGTAAAGAGCAGCGTGTGAGACATGCAGTGCATACAGCAACAAACACGGTCAAAAACAGGAATGGAGACACCAACATGTGGCTTAGAGAGCTTTCCAGTGCTCTAAAAGATTAGCTGAAATTTGCTGAAAAGCATTTCAGTGATTTCTGTGACATAACCGACTTTGACTTCCTCGAAGAAGAGGTAAGGCAAGGTCTTACCAAAAGAATCATGGAGATCAACAGAAGCCTCAGCAATGTGTCACTCCTGCACATGAAGCAGTTCAGGGAGAGGCCAGATGAGATTCTAATCAAACACTTTTGTGATTGCTGGGCACAGTGTCCCTTCTGTAAAGCCATCTGCACAAACAACATGGAGGGACACCCACCGAAGGATCACAATGTCCCTTTTCATCGCCCTAAAGCAATCAATGGATGGCACTTCAAAGACTAAGTAGAATTTTGTATTGATGTTTGTACAACTTCAGTAACAAGTAATGGCTGGTTTTACCCATCCCATGAATCAGAGGATAAATATATTTTGAAAGAATACAGAAAAGCTGTCCCAAGATTTGCTGATTGGAGCATCACCCCAGACCTCTCTGAACTTCCATACTGGAAGTGGTTTGTTTGTCGATTTCAAAAAGACCTGGAAAGGGTTTATGAAAAAGAATTTCAGAGTGAAGGTGAAATTCCAATTGAATGGAGGAAGTTCACAAAACAGCAAGCTATTGAAAGCTTAAAGAAAATCTAAGGGAGCTCAAATAGTAAAAACATACAGACATGATGGCACAAGCATGATATTGTAAACATGTTGACATTGTAAACATGAACATAGTCAGAAACTGAAAAACCTCTTGGCAGTGTGCCCTTGAGCAATGTACAATAATGCACCTCTTGTATTATTCTAATCAGCTAGGCCTATTACACATCTTATTTTGATACAATCATTTAACTCAATCTGATAGACTAACAGGAAAAAGCCTAGTTATTGGCCTCATTTTGGGATCAAAAATGTATATGCAATGTTTTGAGTGTGAACAATTTATCACATTTCCTGTCAAGTGATAAAGCCTTTGTACTATTTGTATTGTATTACCGTAAGCAAATACTCAATAAATGCTCTGAAATTATGAATTAAACATATTGTTTGCTCTTTCTCACCAATATAATTCCATATTGACTCCAATATTTCACCTGGCCAAGATGTGGGTGCAACACTTTTTGTAGTAGTAGTAGTAAAGGAATCAAAGTGATTGACCAATGGTACTATAACCTTATCCTCATTTTACCCTTGTGTTTAGTGTACGTCGATTGTGAATATTATTGCAACAAATATACCATACCATTGGGGAAAAAGATAAACAATGACAGACTGTGGTCAACCCAGATACATATTTAATATGTCCAACAGTTCGCTAATTCATATATTAGAACAATGATTTGATAAATGTCATTGATCCTGTCCTAACCCATTGATCTAACTAATTCACCCCTCATATATTGGGGTCTAGTAGATTTTGAAAGAAGTAAGTTTGAGGTCTCCTTTGATACGAATGTAGGTAATGACGTCTAGGCCTTCACGATTGGGGAACTGGATCTCCTGTCCATCAGGCATCTCCACTTCAAACATGTCGCCCGTCAGCTTCAGCACAATCTTGAGAGGGAACGGACAGAAACAACATTTGTTTACATCATTAGTGTTGTAGCACATTCCCCCTTACACCCACATGGCCAATTGCAACGTACAAGCTGGACTTGCACTGTGCAGTGTATTAGCGCTGGTTTCCTTAAAACAATACTAGCGGGAGAATACATGCATATAGGCCCTAATTGTTTCTGTTATATTGAACACCTGAAACACTATGCCCAAGATTCTCCATTTGTCTAGTCAGGACCAAACCCCCCTCCCTCCCTCCATCTTTCCAACCTCCATTTTCACACCTTGAATGTAGAACCCCTTTGGAGTGGATTGTGGATCTCTCTCTTCTCATCACCCCAGCAGCCAGCAATCTTTGAGTTGCATACGAGCACAGTCCCATCAGTGTCATCGTTGAAGCGTGGATTAAAGTGCAGTGCCAGGTCGTCTTCATCACAGCCCAGGTCGATCTGGAACCTGGAAATGGGAAATAGGAAATCACATCATTCCAGAATCCCTAATACATGTCTGTCTAACATTAATTGATTTCACACATACAGTATACCAAAACTAAACCATTCTCTGGTCTGTCCTCTAATCTTTTGAGCAATAATTTGTGAAACTGGTAGTTATTTCAATTTTTTATGCACAAATTAATCTTATGGGTCCCTCTGTGTGATATAAACACAAAAAACAGTTAAATGTACCTCTCAGCCTCATCCATAATCCTTCCCTGCACTTTGAACTGGTCTCCAGCTCTCAGCTCCACATGCTTCAGCTCAAGTTCCTATTAAAAACCATATAATTAAATTGAGTGTTTTTGAACATAAGGTAAAAGGGATTTGGTATTTTAATATGTCATGTTGGGTTATAAAATATTTAATGACTGGCTTTTAATAATCACTGGAATCACAATGTACAGTGCATGCATAGATTACTTTTTCAACAATTACCATGTTGTCGAAACATAATCAAGACTCAAGGGCCTGACCGTTTAAATTAATTCACTAAGCAACACATATCTGAGTGCAGTAAGCATGTAGGCTTTGGGCTGATAAGATTTGGGCTGTCTGTATAAACACAGCCTAAGCCTCTTCAGTAAGTAACTGTGTGGAATAAAAGTATCAGCACAAGCATGAAAGTTAATGAGACTTACCATTGGCATTGCTATGTTTTCACTAGTGGTGAAAGCGGCCCTGAATGTTGTTTGAGTTGCAAGACGGACTGGGATCGGACAAGATAACCTTATTTCCTGAGATACAGAGAGTAAAAGGTTAGTTGCAAGTTTGAACTATCCTTTTATGTGCGCAACCCTCCTCACACAGGTCACTCACTGATTAACATGTTAATATGAGGCGTGCTTAATGATGATAAAAAATAAAAAATGAACATTATCTCACTCACACCCTGATACTAGGTTATGACAAGAAGCTTGGTGGCAGACTGGCAGTGAAGATAGTTGCCTACTAAACTGATGCTTTTACTCACACTGAAAAGCCTGATCTTTGATCAAAGTCACTCCGATCAGTAATCAACTGTGTAGTGCTGCACTGTATATTATAATGAGTGAGATAATCTCTTCGTCACACACTAAACTACAATAGGTTACTGTATCTACCTAGAAGACAAGGTGTAGTGCTAGTGGTGCTGTAATGACAGTGTTTAAAGTAACTGACTGTCCAGTGAAAAATCTCACTTTTAAAAGCTCATGTTGTGTTAACTCATACCCAAATAATGTTATCAACTCATCCTTTACTTATATTTTGTGGCCAAAGCATAAATTTGAGAGAAAGAAAACACACTTCAAACCCCACCTTAAACTTGTATCTCAAACAGACCGTTTCAAAAATGCTTGCTATTTCCTCGTATAATGTGATGACACAATTTTGGCCGAGACTTCTCATTGGCTCATTGGCTGAGCTGGCCATTAAGTTGTTTACTTGTCATTAATATTTTTAATGACCGGTATACGCCCACAGCATTCTGTTGTTGGGGTACGCCCACACCATTCTGTTGTTGGGTACGCCCACAGCATTCTGTTGTTGGGTACGCCCACACCATTCTGTTGTTGGGTACGCCCACACCATTCTGTTGTTGGGTACGCCCACAGCATTCTGTTGTTGGGTACGCCCACACCATTCTGTTGTTGGGTACGCCCACACCATTCTGTTGTTGGGTACGCCCACACCATTCAAACACAGAAAAGCAGCTTTTTAACATAACATAAAAAATTGAAGGAATAAACTATTTCACTAATATTTAATGAATTATAGATCATATTTCATAGAAATCTGGAAACACTGGACAGTTACTTTAAAGTGCACGATCTGCCCTTGACAAATACAACAATTAATAGATTTTATGAATCAACAGTATATTCAGATACAGTGAGGGATAAAAGTATTTGATCCCCTGCTGATTTTGTACGTTTGCCCACTGACAAAGAAATTATCAGCCTATAATTTTAATGGTAGGTTTATTTGAACAGTGAGAGACAGAATAACAACAACAAATCCAGAAAAACGCATGTCAAAAATTTTATACATTGATTTGCATTTTAATGAGAGAAATAAGTATTTGACCCCCTCTCAATGAGAAAGATTTCTAGCTACCAGGTGTCTTTTATACAGGTAACGAGCTGAGATTAGGAGCACACTCTTAAAGGGAGTGCTCCTAATCTCAGTTTGTTACCTGTATAAAAGACATCTGTCCACAGAAGCAATCAATCAATCAGATTCCAAACTCTCCACCATGGCCAAGACCAAAGAGCTCTCCAAGGATGTCAGGGACAAGATTGTAGACCTACACAAGGCTGGAATGGGCTACAAGACCATCGCCAAGCAGCTTGGTGAGAAGGTGACAACAGTTGGTGCGATTATTTGCAAATGGAAGAAACACAAAAGTACTGTCAATCTCCCTCGGCCTGGGGCTCAATGCAAGATCTCACCTCGTGGAGTTGCAATGATCATGAGAACGGTGAGGAATCCGCCCAGAACTACACGGGAGGATCTTGTCAATGATCTCAAGGCAGCTGGGACCATAGTCACCAATAAAACAATTGGTAACACACTACGCCGTGAAGGACTGAAATCCTGCAGCGCCCGCAAGGTCCCCCTGCTCAAGAAAGCACATATACAGGCCCTTCTGAAGTTTGGCAATTAACATCTGAATGATTTAGAGGATAACTGAGTGAAAGTGTTGTGGTCAGATGAGACCAAAATCGAGCTCTTTGGCATCAACTCAACTCTCCGTGTTTGGAGGAGGAGGAATGCTGCCTATGAACCCAAGAACACCATCCCCACCGTCAAACATGGAGGTGGAAACATTATGCTTTGGGGGTGTTTTTCTGCCAAGGGGACAGGACAACTTCACTGCATCAAAGGGACAATGGACAGGGCCATGTACCGTCAAATCTTGGGTGAGAACCTCCTTCCCTCAGCCAGGGCATTGAAAATGGGTCGTGGATGGGTATTCCAGCATGACAATGACCCAAAACACACGGCCAAGGCAACAAAGGAGTGGCTCAAGAAGAAGCACATCAAGGTCCTGGAGTGGCCTAGCCAGTCTCCAGACCTTAATCCCATAGAAAATCTGTGGAGGGAGCTGAAGGTTCGAGTTGCCAAACGTCAGGCTCGAAACCTTAATGACTTGGAGAAGATCTGCAAAGAGGAGTGAAACAAAATCCCTCCTGAGATGTGTGCAAACCTGGTGGCCAACTACAAGATGAATCCACAAATACAATTTTAAACATATCTTAAATGACAGTGTTTTCACGAATTTGATTATATTATATTGAAATCCAGTCAAAAGCAGTATGGTCCTTGCAATCCGGAATCCTTGGGACGTCCCTACCCCATTGAAGTAGAAATGTTAAATGGTTAAGGTAAGGATTATGGTTAGGGTACGGGTTAAGGTTAGGGTGGGGACGTCCCAAGGATCCCAGATAGCACTGACCATCTCTATGGGGGAAAAGGAAAAATAATCATTGACAGTTTCCGCTTGGCCATACTGTTGGCCTTGCAGTGGGTGGAGGAAGTTAAGCCAGACAGAGTAGTTATTTGCTCTGATTCATGTGCAGTGTTAATGAGTCTCCAGTCCTTTAGCTCACGTAGCAGACAAGACCTGCTTTATGAGGTGCTACAAACCCATGGCAGGATTAAACAGATGGGTATTCAGATAAGATTTACTTGGGTCCCAGCCCATGTGAGGGTGGAGGGGAACGAGGCAGTAGATGAACAGGCTAAACAAGCACTTAGTAGTGGGGATGTTGATGTTGAAGTGTCAATGAGCAAGGCAGAGGCAAAAATAATGATATATACAGTGATGGTGCAGAGATGGCAGGAGCAGTGGAATAGAGATAATAAGGGAAGGGAAGGGGAGGACGGCAGGAAGGGACAGAAGAGAGGAGGCTATTTTTACAAGATTAAGGGTTGGGACACAGCCAGTTGAATAAGACATTACATGTGATAGGAAAGCATCCATCGGGAGGTGTGATTATTGTCAGGAAATAGAGACTGTGGAGCATGTATTGCTACGGTGTGGGCAGTATCAGAGGGAAAGAGAGAGGATGAGATCTAGTATGAGGGAGAAGGGGATACAGGAAATTCGTTTAAAGAGTATATTGAGTAGAACGTCATTAGATATAGTCTAAAATATTTTGTTATATTTTTTAAGAGAAACGGGGTTGGCAGGTAGGATTTAGTTTCTCCCTGTCTCTGGCCCACACTCCAGTACGGTAGGAGGCGGTAATGCACGATAACGTTGGATGCCAACCGCCAATAAACCCCGAAGAAGAACACGAAGAAGAAGAAGAAGACAGTTTCCGCCAAATTCTCGGATGTGACGAGGACAAGTAAACAGAATCATATTTTTGACAGATGATTAACCAGTGAAGTGGTTCGAACAAATACAAAATAATCTCAAATAAAATGTACATTTAAAGAAACATTCCCCAGAGGCATGAGATAAACGTTTGTGTGAAGATAACAACGCGCGTGTTATCAACTGTCGGAGGTAAATAGCTGGCCAATGGCCACCTTTCATTTGTATCATGCTCATTTGCAATGTACCTGCTGCTGCCATAGCTGCCAACGTTAGGTAGCCTAGCTAGCAAGTAAGCTAAGCATTATTTAGGGGGGTAGCTTGCTACTAACGTTGCCAGTTTTGTTGTTGTTGCTTTCATTACAAAAGTACATGTTGACTTTTGCGACAACATAGTCTAGCTAGGCTTGAACCAGTAACTACTAGCTGGGCTTGAGGAGACAACGATCTCGTCATATTCGTCATCTACTCAAGCCCAGGTACTGGTTCAAGCTAGGCTCCGCTATCTACCAGTTGTGTTGGCTTCATCATTAACTGACAGCAGCTAGCTAAGTCACTTTTCTTGCCAGCAAATAAAGGAACGTTTTCTACTTATATTTGTTGCCCACACATTCTGTTACAGTTACTGTGGCATCAAACTTAACCTGAGATGGCATTTTGTGTGAGTTAACTAGTTAACTTTAAAAATATATATATTTATAGATTAATCAATGCCATTCTTGTTTTCCTCGTATCCAGATTATACAGGATAAACAGTCCTGGAATGTTCACAGACATGGACTATGACTTGGAGGAGGACAAACTGTAAGTAAATATGATTTGCATCCTTTTCTTGTTCTACAAGTACAGTGCTATCAGAAAGTATTCAGACCCCTTCCCTTTTTCCACATTTTGTTACGTAACAGCCTTATTCTAAAATTGATTAAATAAAATGTTTTCCTCAATCTACACACAATACCCAATAATGACAAAGCAAAAACAGGTTTTATAAATGTTTGCAAATGTATACAAAATACAAATAAGTATTCAGACCCTTTGCTATGAGACTCGAAATTGAGCTCTGGTGCATCCTGTTTCCATTGATCATCCTTGAGATGTTTCTACAACTTGATTGGAGTCCACCTGTGGTAAATTCAATTGATTGGACATTATATGGAAAGGCACACACCTGTCTATATAAGGTCCCACAATTGACAGTGCATGTCAGAGTAAAAACCAAGCCATGAGGTCGAAGGAATTGTCCGTAGAGCGCCGAGACAGGATTGTGTCAAGGCACAGATCTGGGGAAGGTTACAAAAATGTTTTTGCAGTATTGAAGGCCCCCAAGAACACAGTGGCCTCCATCATTCTTAAATGGAAGAAGTTTGGAACCACCAAGACTCTTCCTAGAGCCGGCCACCTGGCCAATCCGGGGAGAAGGGCCTTGGTCAGGGAGGTGACCAAGAACCCGATGGTCACTCAGACAGAGCTCTAAAGTTCCTCTGTGGAGATGGGAGAACCTTCCAGAAGGACAACCATCTCTGCAGCTCTCCACCAATCAGGCTTTTATAGTAGAGTGGCCTGACTGAAGCCCCTCCTCCAGTAAAAGGCACATGACAGCCCGTTTGGAGTTTGCCAAAAGGCACTTAAAGGACTCTCAGACCATGAGAAACAAGATTCTCTGGTCTGATGAAACCAAGATTTAAATCTTTGGCCTGAATGCCAAGCGTCACATCTGGAGGAAACCAGGCACTGCTCACCTGGCCAATACCATCCCTACGGTGAAGAATGGTGGTGGAAGCATCATGCTGTGGGGATGTTTTTCAGTAGCAGGGACTGGGAGACTAGTCAGGATCGAGGGAAAGATGAACGGAGCAAAGTACAGAGAGATCCTTGATGAAAGCCTGCTCTAGAGCGCTCAGGACATCAGACTGGGGCGAAGGTTCACCTTTCAACAGGACAATGACCCTAAGCACACAGCCAAGACAACACAGGAGTGGCTTCGGGACAGGTCTCTGAATGTCATTGAGTGGCCCAGCCAGAGCCCGGACTTGAACCCGATCTAACATCTCTGGAGAGACCTGAAAATAGCTGTGCAGCGATGCTCCCCATCCAACCTGACAAAGCTTGAGAGGATCTGCAGAGAAGAATGGGAGAAACTCCCCAAATACAGGTGTGCCAAGCTTGTAGCGTCAAACCCAAGAAGACTCGAGGCTGTAATCGCTGCCAAAGGTGCAACAAAGTACTGAGCAAAGGGTCTGAATACTTATGTAAATGTGATATTTCCGGGGGGGGGGTTTATTATAAATGTGCTAAAATTTCTAAAAACCTATTTTTGCTTTGTCATTATGGAGTATTGTGTGTAGATTACTGAGGGGAAAAAACGATTTAATCAATTTTAGAAGAAGGCTGTAACGTAACAATGTGGAAAAAGTGAAGGGGTCTGAATACTTTCCAAATGCAGTGTACATCTCATCTAATTGGCTTTGACAGCGCTTGCTTTCCCAAATCATATTGTAGACACTAGACAGACAATGTATTAAAAGGATCTCCGATTCTTCTTCAACAGGGGGATCCCTACAGTCCCTGGGACTGTATCCCTGAAGAAGGATGCTCAGAACCTGATAGGGATCAGTATCGGGGGTGGGGCACAGTACTGTCCCTGTCTCTACATTGTCCAGGTATTATGTACCTCTATACTGTACCTCAGACCATTAGAGCGGTTGTGTTTGGTTCTTGATTCAGTAGCTACAGTTGAAGTCAGAAGTTTACATACACCTTAGCCAAATACATTTAAACTCAGTTTTTCACAATTACTGACATTTAATCCTAGTAAAAATTCCATGTCTTAGGTCAGTTAGGATCACCACTTTATTTTAAGAATGTGAAATGTCAGAATACTAGTAGAGAGAATGATTTATTTCAGCTTTTATTTATTTCATCACATTCCCAGTGGGTCAGAAGTTTACATACACTCAATTAGTATTTGGTAGCATTGCCTTTTAAATTGTTTAACTTGGGTCAAATGTTTCGGGTAGCCTTCCACAAGCTTCCCACAATAAGTTGGGTGAATTTTGGCCCATTCCTCCTGACAGAGCTGGTGTAACTGAGTCAGGTTTGTAGGCCTCCTTGCTCGCACACGCTTTTTCAGTTCTACCCACACATTTTCTATAGGATTGAGGTTAGGGCTTTATGATGGCCACTCCAATACCTTGACTTTGTTGTCCTTTAGCCATTTTGCCACAACTTTGGAAGTATGCTTGGGGTCCTTGTCCATTTGGAAGACCCATTTGCAACCAAGCTTTAACTTACTCATTACCTGTATAAAAGACACCTGTCCACACACTCAATCAAACAGACTCCAACCTCTCCACAATGGCCAAGACCAGAGAGCTGTGTAAGGACATCAGGGCTAAAATTGTAGACCTGCACAAGGCTGGGATGGGCTACAGGACAATGGAGAGGTTGGAGTCTGTTTGATTGAGTGTGTGGACAGGTGTCTTTTATACAGGTAATGAGTTCAAACAGGTGCAGTTAATACAGGTAATGAGTGGAGAACAGGAGGGCTTCTTAAAGAAAAACTAACAGGTCTGTGAGAGCCAGAATTGTTACTGGTTGGTAGGTGATCAAATACGTATGTCATGCAATAAAATGCAAATTAATTACTTACAAATCATACAATGTGATTTTCTGGATTCCGTCTCTCACAGTTGAAGTGTACCTATGATAAAAAATTACAGACCTCTACATGCTTTGTAAGTAGGAAAACCTGCAAAATCGGCAGTGTATCAAATACTTGTTCTCCCCACTGTAGGCCTTGAAATACATCCACAGGTACACCTCCAACTCTCAAATGATGTCAATTAGCCTATTAGAAGCTTCTAAAGCCATGACATCATTTTCTGGAATTTTCCAAGCTGTTTAAAGGCAAAGTCAACTTAGTCTATGTAAACTTATGACCCACTGGAATTGTGATACAGTGAATTATAAGTGAAATAATCTGTCTGTAAACAATTGTTGGAAATATTACTTGCACAAAGTAGATGTCTTAACCGACTTGCCAAAACTATAGTTTGTTAACAAGAAATGTGTGAAGTGGTTGAAAAATGAGTTAAGTGTATGTATCCAGAGTGTTAACTAAGTCAGAAACATTAGATTATGGATGCATTGTATAACCCATTATCTTGAACTTTCTTAAAGCATTTTGTTTTAAGGCTCTAAGCTCTTATGGCTTGGTTTTTGTCATTATTGGATATATTCTTTACCTGTAACTGGGATCTCTGTCAGGTCTTTGACAACACCCCTGCTGCTCTGGAGGGGACTCTGGCGGCTGGCGACGAGATCACAGGAGTGAACGGCAAACCTGTGAAGGGCAAGACAAAGGTGGAGGTGGCAAAGATGATTCAGGCTGTCCAGGTACAATAAGAGGGCTTGGAATCAACTTTTCAATCAATTTTGGTTTGATACTACAAAATGCTACAAACCAGTTATAGTTATTTTTTTGATAGCCACACAACCCAAACCATAAGGCAAACCATATACCAACACTGACAAGACTAGCACTTACCAGTAGATACAAATTAAAAGTCCAAAGCCACTGTATTTTATCCTGGATTCTGTGTTTTTTACCAGTAAATGACCAGTCAGTCTGAAAAGGGCTGCGGTCACTATTAGACGTTGAATAAGAGGGACACCTCAGATCGCTCAGCGCATTTAGTGAGAACAGGACAATAGCCAGGAGTTTAGGCCCTCACGTCACCAGTGTGGAGTGGCAATGTTGTTTTTGAATCCATTGTGACGACACAGGAAGCTATGTGAGTTCAATGACTACCCCACCATGGTCTGTGCTCAGGATTAGAGAGATGGGGAGAGATGCTCCACTGTCTGTATTAAAGGATTAGAATGTGCCATTGTTGCCCTTAGGCTTTGCTGACTCTTTCATTTTTTTGCCTGCTATGCCCACTGAATTAATCACCACAGTGGTATTTATTGATATTACTTGCAAACTTTGTGCAGTTTTATCAGAGGATCTGTAATTCTTATGTTTCTACACTTGCAGAAGCACCTTTGTTTGGCATAAATAACTGCTATATTGTGCAGTCTTGTCCTTCATGATTTTCAGTTTAAATTAGTTGCAGACACACTTAGTACACATGGATGGTTTGGCAATATCTGGTTGACCCATGACCTTTCTGTCACTCGAGTCCCCAGACTAACCAGGGGAGGGAGCCAATGTCAGGTTAGGTAGATCTATCAATACTTTATTGTCTGGGGGAACCCGTAGGCTATATATTTTAGTTTGAGTAATATGACCCCTGGGGGAAGTATCTATGTGGATTTGCATCATGGTTTTTTATTATATTGAGGTGGTGTTTGAGTTACTGACTTCCTTATCTCTTCCATGCATTCCTCTTGTCTTTGCAGGGAGAAGCAACGATCCACTACAACAAGCTGCAGGCTGACCCCAAACAGGGGAAGTCACTGGACATAGGTAACAGTCGCAGAATAAATATCTCTAAAATATACAGGTAATTGACAAAATAAGGGAAACACCAACATAGTGTCTTAATAGGGTGTTGGGCCACCACGAGCCAGAACAGCTTCAATGCGCCTTGGCATAGATTCTACAAGTGTCTGAAACTCTGTTGGAGGGATGCGACACCATTCTTCCACAAGAAATTCCATCATTTGGTGTTTTGTTGATGGTGGTGGAAAACGCTGTCTCAGGCGCCGCTCCAGAATCTCCCATAAGTGTTCAATTGGGTTGAGATCGGGTGACTGACACGGCCATGGCATATCGTCAAACATCAGCCAATTGAGCAGTCTTCGTCACTGAAGCGCTTGCCAAACGTGCCCCAACAATCACCCCTCTTTCAAAGTCACTAAGATCTCTTCTTCTAGCCATGGTAGCCAAAATAATGGGCAACTGGGCCTGCCCAGCATTTGTATACATGACGCTAAGCATGACAGGATGTTAATTCCACACCTGTGTGGAAGCACCTGCTTTCATTATACAGTATTCCTCATTTACTGAAGTGTTTCCTTTATGTTGGCAGTTACCTGTATATGGATAGAGTACTGTCCTTACTCACCAGACAGACAGATGCTACCCATCATAGTATGTTTTTACATTGTGTTGTGTGTTATCTGGTGTGTTTTAGTGCTGAAGAAGGTGAAGCACCGCCTGGTGGAGAACATGAGCTCTGGTACAGCCGACGCTCTGGGGCTCAGCAGAGCCATACTCTGCAATGGTGAGACTGGGACAAAACACGCTGTCCATGTTATAGATTTCTCTTATTTTTTTCAAACTTTTCTTTCCTCGTTCCATACATTGAAAACAGTCAATAGAAGCCAATTCTGTTGACATCACCCCTAAGACACTGACCGTGTCCGAATACCCATACTAGCGTACTACATACTTAAACTGCATACTCATTTCGCCATTTGATCTAGTAGAATTCACTTGTCTTTTCCAACTCACGTGTTTGACAACAGCTGATAATCAGATAAATTAACGCGCTGTAACAAAATGAACGAATGGCATGAGTCAATGCAATCACGCATTAGATGACTCATTCGGAGTACTATTTTTTTTTAAATGCACATACTATAAAATGTCATTTTTTCGGATACTATCTAGTACGCTAGTATGGGAATTCGGCCACGGCCGCTGTATAAGCTCTGTTCCATCTCATGATTACTGATATCTTCTGGACTGGGGAGGGGCACTATGCCACTACTGTAAGTGTCCTTATACTAGGTCCTTTTCTTTTTCAGATGGGCTGGTGAAGAGACTGGAGGAGTTGGAGAAAACCGCAGAGCTGTACAAAGGTATATTTTAAAAGGTGTCATACAAGTTCACACAAACATTTGACCTCGATTGTAATGTTATTATGTGTGACATTCTCCATGCTCTCTCCCCTCTTCATGCACCACTGTCCTTGTTTGTCTCCTTACAGGCCTGATGGAGCACACAAAAAGACTGCTCAGAGCCTTCTTTGAACTCTCTCAGACTCACAGAGGTGAGTTACCATGCCTTGAAACTACACAAACATTATATTAAACTACAGATATAGACACAGTGTATAATGATCATACTCAAGCTCCCTCACACTGAAAGTGAACAGGTTTGTATTTATTGTAATGAGTTGCATGCGATGAGACTAGATGTTTGATTGTTCCACTCTCTCCCTCTGCCTTGATGACCCTCAGCGTTTGGGGATGTGTTCTCTGTGATCGGGGTACGGGAGCCTCAGGCTGCAGCATGTGAGGCCTTTGTGAAGTTTGCTGAGGCCCATCGCAACATGGAGAAGTATGGCATCCAGCTGCTAAAGACCATCAAGCCAGTGAGTAGTAGAAGACATTAACAAACAGTCAAATCAATACACAAACCATTAACAGGATTCATATGTGAACACTCCAACAAGCTTGCATTCACTCCTGCATATACCTTGATTAGATAACGTACATCCCCACACATCCTTACATGTGTATATATAGTGAATCAACTCCTACATGTGGACTAATCATGTTCCTCTCTCTGTCTCCTGTTTTGTAGATGCTCCATGACCTGAACACCTACCTTCATAAGGCTATACCAGACACCAAGCTCACCATCCGCAAATACCTGGATGTCAAATTTGAGTACTTGGTGAGAGCAGACCCCTTATTCAAAATGTCAACATTGATCAACTAAAAGCAGGGTCTAAACTGTAGCGAAGCATTTCTTTCTAATGTGTTAGTCATTGGAGTAAAAGTGAATCCATTTTGTGTTCCAGTCTTACTGTCTGAAAGTGAAGGAGATGGACGATGAAGAGTACAGCTGCATTGTGAGTACCTTACCTAACTACTTATGCCTGTAGTCCATACATAAACACTGAGATCATTGAGTAACAAAGTGGATCTCTGTAGCGTGTTTGTGATTTAGTTTTTCTTAAATACCTGTGTGTTTCCTTAGGCGATGGGAGAGCCCATGTATCGCGTCGGCACCGGTAACTATGAGTACCGGCTTGTGCTGCGGTGTCGACAGGAGGCCCGTGCTCGGTTCGCCAAGATGAGGAAGGATGTGCTAGAGAAGATTGAGCTACTGGACCAGAAACATGGTTTGTTCTCTCTCTGTGTCTGTCTACCTATGAGAATCATCCTCTCCATTAACGCTCTGTCCGGCTACCTTTAATAAGTGGACAGAGTATCTCTCCAAACAGTCTCTTCTGTTTGCCCATTACTAATGGATCTAAAGAAAAAGCCTTCCCACTGGGCAAAAGTTGGTTGAATCAACGTTGTTTCCACGTCATTTCAACAAAAAAATGCAATGTGAGGACATTGAATCAATGTGGAAAAATTATTGGATTTGCAAAGTCATCAACGTAAGGGAATTTTGTCTTTTTTAGTTCACCCAAATTTGTATTATAATTCTTTTTTATTTTACGTTGAATTCAAGTTAGTTGACAACTCAACCAAATGTAAATCAAAACTAGACGTTGAACTGACATCTGTGTCCAGTGGGTTACTTTTATCCAATGTACGATCAGTCCCTCACTCTCTGCTTCACGTTCTACTAATGTATCAGACTGAGCGTTTCTCTACTAATTGTAGACAGTATTTTACCTCTGCACTGCTAGGAAATACCAGATCTGTTTTTCTGCAGTGATCAATCTAAAGTGTGGTATAAAGGTAGGGTGTGTGTTAACATCCGTCTCCATCCCTGCTTCCCTTCAGTCCAGGACATCGTGTTCCAGCTGCAGCGTTTTGTGTCGGGCATGTCGCGCTACTACGACGAGTGCTACGCCGTGCTGAAGGAGGCTGACGTCTTCCCCATCGAGGTGGACCTCTCCCGCACAATGATGAACTACGGCAGCCAGTCACACTCCTTCACAGAAGAGGAGGAGGAGGGAGGAGGAGGAAGTGAAGAACAGGATGGGGGTGCTGGCAAGCAGGCTGAGAACGGTGCTGAAAAACTGATTGATGATTATTGAGAGTTTATGTGATTGTTTTCTGGAGCATCAGTCCACCTTCTACATCTACCAACTGCCACTCACTCTGCATTTATTTAGCAATGATTAGTTAAATATGTTTAAATGGTCAGCAAATTCATCACACTGGAAAATACTACTGTGAATTGCACTTAGCCACATTACATTTTAATGGGGGAGCTGAACATAGTAGTGATGTACAAATCACTTGTAAAGGATGAGTGTATCATGGCTAGGTTCGGCCCAACCAGCATTTTAAACTGTATGACCATTTTGAAGGAACCTCTGTCAAATGAAATGTTATAATTGCACAGTGTGTTTGTTACACTTGTCTTTTTCCATCATTGTTAAGCATTTCTCTGTCTCGCTGCTGCACCCAAGACTAGATTCTCAGCCCCACTACAGTACAATAAGCATAAAACAAGTGCAGTAGAGGGATGTGTTTAATCAAAGGGACCTTTGTTCTCTTATTTATTATGTTTTGATTTGTCAAAAACTGAACTGTATTGATTTTGTGGTGAAGCTGTAATCTGGTTACATTGCTACTCTTGCTCAGTTCCACAAACCAAGTGAACCTTGAAGAACATACCAATTTGATATTTTTGTGTAAATTGTTTTTATTTTGCGCTATGCTTAATGTATTATTCATATACAGTATGGATCCATTGTGAAAACCATGGGCTCATAAGGGATTTACAATATAAAGAATATACCGGAATTTACATTGCTGGAGCTTCCAGAATGACTTATTTTATGAAGATACTGAATCTTTTTATTTCTTATGGGGGTTTTAATCTTGTGTTGGGCTCTTCTGTGTTTGTCTTTGTTTATGTTACATGTCGTGTAGATAAAAAGGTGTTACGAGCCCCGTGGCTCTAAACATCTAGGGTGGATGGACATGAGACCCGTAACATAAATTCATGTAAATTATAAGTGTGGCTGGGAACAGTGAGAACATAACTGACACAACAACCATGAACTACCGTCAAACACAAAGTGTTTATTGCTGAACACACGGTAAGGGTTTGGGAAAAAGGGCTGAGCAGGACCCAAGAAATGAAACAATAGTGTAAAACCCCCTAAACTGATCTTGCCTGCCTCAAGAACCGCTAGGCTACTGCTACCATACAAAAATACAGTGGGTGGTCCGCTCAGGTCTCACTAGTGTTTATAGACAGAGTTCTTCCTACGGGTAATGTACGCCCAAGGGCAACTAGCTTAAACTCCCTTTTCCCAGAAACACACAAAGCTACCAAACAGGGTAATCAGCAATTATATACGTACACACCACACAGGATACAACAGTATCCACACTCAGGTAAAAGAAATATATTCTAATAAAGTTACCAATAGGGTAACCAACAACTTAGTGAGTACACAACACACAGGACACCACCGTGTCCATACTACATATGGAAAAAGTCTCTCTTTCTCAACAAACACAAGACTGGTTTTTATACAATGGGCTGTGTGATTCAACAAACGAGTAACAGGTGGTGCTATTCACAGGAATGTTCACTGATTGGTCCAATCAGCAGACACCTCAACGACCACCAATCAGGAACATACAGGACACCTGTGATTAGGGCAGAAGGAGAGAAACACACAAAAAACACAGGATACCTGTATCCGTAACACTCCCACCTCTTAAAAGAGCAAACCAAAAATGGTTTACGACACACGTACTATCACAACACCCAAAATTCAATAATCATCCTGTCAGGATAACAAAAAAAAACCTAGATCATCAAACACGAGACAAAGCATCTGCCATCACATTATCTAACCCCTTTTCGCAGAGGAATGGCCTCTGGGTACCTGGTGGCCACACACATAATTGTCAACATAAACTGGTTACCAGATTTTGTTTTCGGTAATGGTCCAACACAATCAACCATCACATGTTCGAATGGTTCACCTATGGCCGGTATGGGACAAAGAGGCGCGGGGGAAATAACCTGGTTCGGTTTCCCAACTACTTGACAGGTGTGGCAAGTCCGACAGATCTGAGCCACATCTTGTTTTAAGCCAGGCCAAAAGAAATGTCGCAAAACACGATCATAAGTCTTGGTGACTCCCAGATGTCCGGACCACTGGTGATCATGAGCGAGGGATAAAACATTTTGTCGAAAGGCTGTAGGAATCACTATTTGGTAAACAGCATTCCAATCTTCGCCAGCGTCAACATGGGATGTCCATTTACGCATGAGGAGATTACCATCAATGAAGTATGCCATGTTTTTCTTCTTTAGCTCCTCCTCTGAGACAACACTAGAAAAACATTTAGCCAGGCTAATGTCAACCTGTTGGTTAGCGATCAGCTGCTCACGAGTAACTGGTAACTGTATTGCCTCAGCAACAAGTTCCACATCCTTCTTCCTTTCTCTGGGCTGTTGGTCAGACTGCACCAGCTTACCAGAGGTAGCACCCGAACTATCCTCTGGGTCACACTCTCTGAATAGAATCGTGTTCAACAAATCTATCACTTCACCACTTGTCGTGTTGAGCACGTGTGACAGCAAAGCGGGGAACACATCTGGATAACCCTGTGCCAGCTCCTCGGAGAGAGACTGGTCACTTTTCATCCAATACCTCCAATATGGGTATTACCTTTCCTCCGGCAATATCGTTGCCCATTATAAATGTCACACCTTTTACTGGCAACATAGGACGTCACGCCACTCTGAACAATCCACTGACTAACTCAGAGTGTACGTTCACAAAGTGCAATGGCACTGGGACAAATCCCATTTCAATACCTTGTACTAACACACTGGAACCACAATATGTATTATTAGACAAGGGCAACACATCAGCTAGTATGAACGACTGCGCCGCACCAGTATCTCTGAGGATTCTAACTGACGCTGAGACGCTTTCGTCATCCGATATAGAAACAAACCCCTCAAAAATAAACGGTTCATAACTGTGATCTAGGACAGGGACTTTCAAACCACATTCACTATGAGGCTTCTGTCTTGATTCGGCCTTACAACCGTCATTTAATCAGCCAACACCCGTTGCGCGGCCTGGCGTGCTGAGTCATCCCGGCTTGCGTTTCAAGCAAAAAGCAATCACTAACCAAATGTCCCACCTTATGACAATAGAAACAGTGACGCACATCTTTGGGCGTGCTTGATGTACTGCTGGTCGACTAGGACTAGAAGTTAGCAACTCCGCAGCCCTGCTCTCCGTACGAGCGAAAACACGCTCTTATGTGTCAACACAAACTCGTCTGCCAATACAGACGCTTCCGACAGTGAGGATACTTTCTGTTCGTTCAGATAAACTACAATGCGTTCCGGTAAGCAATTTTTAAACTCTTCTAACAAGATTAACTCCCGTAGAGAGTTAAAAATCAGTTACCTTACTTGCACTGTGCCATTTGTCAAACAGATTTCCTTTGTCTCTAGCAAACTCCACATAAGTCTGAGTAGGAGACTTTTATGAGACCTAAATCTCTGTCGATATGCCTCAGGAACAAGCTCATAGGCACGAAGAACAGTAGCTTTGACCACTTCATAATTCAAACTGTCTTCAAGAGGTAGCGCTGCCAGAACCTCTTGGGCTTTACCTGTCAGTTTACACTGAAGTAATAGGCACCATACCTCTTCGGGCCATTTCAATGCTACCGCTATACGTTCAAACACACTGAAATAGGAATCAACCTCTGACTCCCTAAACACAGGTACCAAGGTGATCTGTCTACTAATATCAAACGTAGCAGATGACACAACTGGTGAGGATGGCTCACTAGCAGGCATAGTATTAGCAGAGACTAACCTCGCTGTTTCTGCCTCTAGTTCCATTCTACGCATCTCCAGCTTGTCTTGCCTGATTTGTGCCCGCTCTTCCGCCTCCATTTGGAGCCGTGTCGAGCGGACATCGATCCTGGCATCACTGTCAGTCAGTGGGGAGAGTGGGTCATAACGGGGCAATGTGGCTGGAGCCTTAGCCTCGTCCTCAGACACTGATGGGCTTACAGGAACAGCAACCACATCCCCTACATGAGAAGCAGACTCAGGCGGCGGTAACACAAGCACTCGCTCGCTCAATAATATTTCTAACACTACTTCCCTAACTTCTGCTTTCACTAAACCCCTCGGTATGGGTAAAGAAAAGTGGTCAGCCAAAGCCTGTAGATCCACTCTACGACAATTCTCAAAAGTCTCCCACGTAGGGTTTTCCAAAAATGCCCCTAACTCAAAAGTAGCCATCATACTAGCAACACGAGCCGTCAACTACTGAACACACAAAAAAAAACAGGTAGTTACAGCTGCCAAGCTCAACACTGAACCAGACACTGACTAATTTACATGAGTAGCATGGGATAGATAGGATCCCGGACGAACCCCCACTTTATGTTACGAGCCCCGTGGCTCTAAACATCTAGGGTGGATGGACATGAGACCCGTAACATAAATTCATGTAAATTATAAGTGTGGCTGGGAACAGTGAGAACATAACTGACACAACAACCATGAACTACCGTCAAACACAAAGTGTTTATTGCTGAACACACGGTAAGGGTTTGGGAAAAAGGGCTGAGCAGGACCCAAGAAATGAAACAATAGTGTAAAACCCCCTAAACTGATCTTGCCTGCCTCAAGAACCGCTAGGCTACTGCTACCATACAAAAATACAGTGGGTGGTCCGCTCAGGTCTCACTAGTGTTTATAGACAGAGTTCTTCCTACGGGTAATGTACGCCCAAGGGCAACTAGCTTAAACTCCCCTTTTCCCAGAAACACACAAAGCTACCAAACAGGGTAATCAGCAATTATATACGTACACACCACACAGGATACAACAGTATCCACACTCAGGTAAAGAAATATATTCTAATAAAGTTACCAATAGGGTAACCAACAACTTAGTGAGTACACAACACACAGGACACCACCGTGTCCATACTCACATATGGAAAAAGTCTCTCTCTTTCTCAACAAACACAAGACTGGTTTTTATACAATGGGCTGTGTGATTCAACAAACGAGTAACAGGTGGTGCTATTCACAGGAATGTTCACTGATTGGTCCAATCAGCAGACACCTCAACGACCACCAATCAGGAACATACAGGACACCTGTGATTAGGGCAGAAGGAGAGAAACACACAAAAACACAGGATACCTGTATCCGTAACAGAAGGATACATTAATTATTCAGATGTAATTAATAAAGTTGTTTCTGAAAAAAAAGGTTGGTAGCCATTCTGTGTGTTATCAAGATACAAAATATAATTGGATTGTTTGGATCACGTTTACACCGAGGTAAAGACAGTTTCGGGTTGGATATTCGTCAGATATTTGCGCTTTCAAACCTAAATAGCTTTCAAACCACTTGAGCCACAGACTCCAAATAAGTGTCATGATGTTGAGCAGCATTCTGTATTCCTAGGTGAGCTAGTTAGGGAGCGTAAACAAAGTACAAACTTATTTTACATTCAAATTTCAATAGCTCCTTGGTCATGTGACCTACTGACCTCAAACATGGTTCAGAATGTACACTGACTACCCTTCTATATTGCACACCCTTTAGTTTGTCCATTTCCATCTCACACGTTTTTACATTAATTTCTCAAACTTTCTAATTTCAATAGCTCCTTGGCTTTGGTGTTCACTTGTACACAGAAGAGGGTTTGAATATCCTAGATGAACATCTGAGAAAGCGCAGTCCAGTGACTCTTCATCTTGATGCCACTGGTGGGGTTGTGTCTAAGATTAGCAATCAAAGTAAAAGTTCTGTACTATGCTCTGGTTCTGCTTGGAATGGGCAAGGATAAACCACCCCTCCCTGAATCCGAGATGATTAGTGTTCAGCACTCCATCCCAACAATAACCTTTTGGTTAATGGAGACAGTACGCAAGGTCTCACAAATGACAAGCTGCAAGGTGAGACAGGTGGAGGCTGATTTCAGCTGGGTGCTGATTGGAAGTGTATTGCTCTCATTTAACAAAGAGAGCATCACTTCTTATCTAAACAGAGTCCACAGCATAGTTTCCTTGGAGGAAACAGAAGATTGCGAAGACTTCACAGTGCTCCATCTGTGCTCTGACCACATCCTTAAGGCTGTCGCCCAGGGATTTTGGAAGAAAACAAATGACAATGGGCTCAAAGATGTCTTTAGACACGTGTGTGCTTTTCAAATCACAACAACAACAAGTCATCTTGTGGATGAATCAGAAAAGCATTTAGATGAGAGTATTATGAAGTCAGAGAAGGTGAAAGTGGAGGACGTGATGAGAGATAACAGTTATGAAGAAAGTGCAATGTCAGCAAAAAACTAAACAATATGTGGACAATCTCCCTTCACACGTGAATTCATGTCAGTTCTTAAACATTCACAGAGTTTTCTGGAGGAGACACAGACAGGGCCTGAAAATGTTTTTCTGCCCTGGGATAATCAATTGTTTAATGGACACTTACATGGCCATTGTCCCGCTATGGAGTGGGATACTGCTGGGTGACCTTACAAGATATTGTAATGTGACCAACACAACATTGCAATCAGTGAAATCACGGAACACCAACTGCTACGTGGAACAGTGGTTCTGGATCCTGAAGCGTTCAATTTTGCAAAAGAAGAAAAATAAGAAATTCCTCCGTCCAGCTGAATTCATTTTGAACATGCATGCCTCCCTCCAAGGATGGTATAGGGAGTGCATAATAAAATATGATCTGCCAGAATCACTGTTCACTAAATACCCCTACAACAAGAAGTCATTGGACCAGGAAGAGGAGCAGTGGGCCAAGAGACAAGAAAAGACTCACCTGACAAGTCCAGGTTAAAATATTTCCAGCCTCCCAGACAATTACCTGAGCCAAAGAAGAAGGGTAAAAAGAAACCAGCAGGGAAGGCACACCACAAGAAAGATGAAAGCATGGATGAGGCAACATCATTCCAAGACAACGAGGCTGCAGGCCAGGTATGTTATTTTTTTCAAATGTTAAAGGATTGTGATAGATTGTTTTCAGTTCATGTTTAAGTGGACAATACCTCTTCTAAATGTGTTTCATTTGCGTATTGCAGGTCACAGCTCTGTGGCGGAGAAAGAATTGCGAGGTGGTGGTTGCTGTTGTGAGGTCTACAGACAAAACGTCCTCTTTCCTTCTCCATCATTCAGAGTTTAAAACTCTGCAACCCCACAAATGGCTTGTGGGTAAGGTAATAAAGACTAGTCATAACATGACAATAAGCATTTTTTCAATCAAAATTCTAAACATATCGTGGAAGAAAAAAAATTCATACAGTATGAAGGATGAACATAGAAGTACATTAGATGTGCACCTAACCAAGTCTAAGGACATGTAATATCATTATGTAGTTAACTGGAATTGGAGTTGAATGTTTCTGATGACATACACTTAAATATTCTGTCACTTTAAAATAAATGGTGAAGATGTGTCATCACGTAAACACAGTATTGTCAGCAATAATACACTTTTTTGACTAAATAACACCTTATGTATGATACTTAATCTCCCTAACAAGGCATTTTTGTGACAATGACCCATTAAGTTGCATGTAGCCAGAATATATTAGAAAGATAAAAACAAAGGCAAATTATTTTACGTTTGTTTTAAATATCGATAAACAATCCTTCTAACTACCCAATATTCTCTGAAATGTCTATATATTTTAGTTTATGCTTAATTATTTGTATAATGTTCTTCACATTCAAAGCATTTGTGGTTTTACTTTCTCTCCTGATTGGTTTCCGTGGTGCTTGGCCAATGGGAACTCCGTTGCCGGCCCCATCATAACGTTTTTACACAGTCTGGCAGTCTGACTAAAGTGCCAGAGGTATGCGAGACATCCTCCTTTGTATTTATGGGAACAAATATTTCCTAACACTTTGGATCCTATTCTTGGACAGTTAGAAGACACAATGCGTCAATGCGGGAAAAAAAAAAACATTGTTCACTAATTACTGTCCATGAGTGACCTCAACCTTGTGGGTCTGTGTGTGTTTGTGCCAATAAAGTGCCAACTCAATTCTACCACTGACTAGTCCCTATGAACGGGGACCCGGGGCAATAGTTTCTAATCTAAACCATACTTTTTTTACTGGAGTACACTAACCGCTAATTGGGGCTCCTTTCTTGACACACAGTAGCAGTTTACCAGATAAGAAGTCAAGAAGATCAAAAAGTAGATTGTTGTAAGGGTTTATTAGGTCCTGTGCTGGCCCCATTGTCATATCCATTCTGGATTCTGAGTGGTAAAAACGTAGCTGAAAAGTGCATCTATGTATGTGTATACTGTATGTGGGAATGTCCATTCGACATTTCGTGTTGGTAAATGGAATATTCATCAACTGCATATTTTATAAATTGCTATGGCAAATATAAGTATTATGTTCAACAACTGACATTTTCAGATCGCATTTTGACAAAACACACTTTAAATATGTGCTTACAATTAATTATCTATTATCATAGACTTGGTGGGCACTGTCATCTGTGATCTTTGTGATATGACTTTCTTTAAGCACGTTCTGATGAAACTGTCACTTAATATTTTTTTCTTAAAGTCTACAAACGCTCTACATTTATTCACTCTGTGATAGGGTTGGATCCTATATGCTACTTTTATTATTCTCCTGTAAATGGTTTAGTGCCTATAATTTAGGCTGTGTGTAGAATGAGGCATAAAGGAAATTACCTCTACTAGATTATACTGATAAGGAAAACAGCATACAGTTTTGGCTTGTGTATTAATTTGCCTATAACTAATCAGAATTCCATTATGTTCACATAAAAAAAGAGAATACTTCAAAATGAGAAGATCCCGCCATGGAAAAGACGACTGGGTTGACATAAAGTGGAAAGGAGGGGAAATAACTCACACCATGCAGCAGGACACCTTCAGCTGCGGGGTCTTTGTAATGCAGGTTTGATAGTTATATTTTCAATAATGAATGGTTAGCTGTTATGTGACAATTAGGTCAAAAACTCTATTTTCTTTTTTGGTGTAGATCGCCAAGGAAGTTGTACGAACTTCCCCAATATCCCCTTCCAAATGCATATAGAACCTTCACAAAAACATATGGAGCAACTACGAAAATAAATGGCTGAGGATATTGTTGGTGAACACATAATTGGAGAGGAAGTACAAAACCAACGACGCTAGACAGAGAGGAATTTGCTTAAGCAAAAGGCAGTTTATTAAAACAGAGATAGCTGGTACTGCTCAAGCTACATGCATGGGCCCTATGCATGGACCCAATCAATTGCCTCTTATGGAGACAGTTGAGAAGGATGATTAAAAAGAGTTTACAGCATGACTTTATACAATGTAACATAAAGGAAGGGGTCCTTCTTCTAGTCCCTTGATTGGTTCCCGAGGCGTAGGAGGCGGGTCTGCTCTGTCCAGAGCAGATGCCCCACTGGTGCACGGCAGAGTCCTCTGCCCTTGGCACCCGACCAGTAGAAGGGGAGTTGAGAATGTGTGTGCGTCCACAGTGAGATGTGTGTGTGTGTGTGTGTGTGTATGTGTGTCAAGGGAAACTCGTGGGGAGCAGCAAGTGATTGTGGCCTGTGGCGTGGGTGTTGTCCTTGGCCACCTGGTGACAAGATATGGTCCTCTGTCCATTGTTCTTGCATAGGAACAGCATTTATTGAAAACAAGCTCCTGACACAATTTGTCTTGCACAACCTTTTGCACAACATTTTACTCAGATCAATCTATAACATTTTATATTTACTACGACAATATACTAAAAATGTCTGGTATGTAATGACATTTTATTCAAAGTAAATGTACATTCTTTATTTTTATGTAGTTGTGTGGGACAACCATATGTTCAGTTCATGCCTATAATTTCAGAGTTCAACAAAGCCAACAACTGCTTCATGTGTGCTACTGATAAAGAACCTGGCCCAAAGACTGACTGGATTAGTAACTTCATTTAACATGTTTATAATATTTTGACAACAGTGACGGCATGTAAGACAATTTATGATATAACACAATGGATGGCTAATTTGTCATACTGCATTGATATTTCATATTATTTATAACGTGTTATGCTTCGTTCTGTTTTAGATTGAATGTTTTGCATGCTAATGGTGGTTCCATGTGCTGTGCCTAGGGATGAATACAAAGGTGTTCAACAGAGTGAAGAACACAAACTGGAAGTGCTGTCTTTGTTGTTGAAAATTTATGCTATACCCCTTCCACACTGAAGAGGCTCTGAAATGTACATCAACCAGGGATAAAGAGAAAGTTAACACTGTGAAATGTTTTGTACTTATTTTAAGTAAAGTGTCTGTTGGCATGTTGGAAAAGATTAAAGGTCTACAATTTCTGTGTAATTTGTCAATATAAAATTGTAATTCATTGATTATCTGGCCACCATTATTGTAGTTACATGTTCAGTATATGTATTGACCAGCAAACCCACTGCAGCCTACCTTACTGACCGTGCAGTTCACTCTCCATACCTGCTTTGGACAATTAATAACATGACTCTTGTACTTTGCCCTTTTCCTTTATGGTTGATATTAACGATGAAAGGAGATATTCTCTTTCTCTCTCCTATTGTGTACCGCTGTTAAATACTGTGGCAAAATAAAGAAAAAAGAAAAAAAGAAAATAAGTTGTCAGAACTACCAATTATTATAGATAAACAGTAAAGAAAAGGGTAAACACAACACTGGACTGAACCCCCTAATTGTCAAACTAATATTATGTACAACAATATAGAAGATACATAACTAGAGGTTATGCAATATGGGTATATATCCACTTCACACACTGTGTAATTGACATGACCAAGGAACTATTGAAATTCAAAACTATGAACAATTTACATAACACCACGTGAGATTACAGTACAAACAAGAGTGTGCAATATAGAAGGGTAGTCAGTGGACATTCTGAACCTTGTTTGAGTCCAATAGGTCACATGATCAAGGAGCTATTGAAATTCTAAAGTTTGAAAAATGTAAAAACGTGTGAGATGACAATGGACAAACTAAAGGGTGTGCAAAATAGAAGGGTAGTCAGTGGACATTCTGAACCTTGTTTGTGGTCAGTAGGTCACATGACCAGAGAGCTATTGAAATTCGAAACAATGAAAAACATAGAACAATTAATATAAAATCACCTGAGATTAAAATGGACGAATGAAAGGGTGTACAATATATAAGACTAGTGAGTGGATGTTCTGAAAGTAGTTTGAGGGTTGTAAGTCACATGACCAAGGAGCTATCGACATTTGAACATTTGAAAAAAATATATGTAAAATCGTGTGAGATGAAAATGGACAAACAAAAGGTTGTGTTACATATAAGGCTACTGAGTGGATATTCTGAATGTAGTTTGAGGGTTTTAGGTCATATGACTAAGAAGCTATTGAAATTTGAAACGTTTTAAAATTCTTGTAAAATCTCATGAGATGCAAATGGACAAACAAAAGGGTGTGCAATGTGTAGGCACACTGTGTTTACATTATGAACATTGTTTGAGGTGTGTGGATCACATGACCAAGGCGCTATTGAATTTCAAAATTAAAATAAATAATTTAAAATAGTGCGAGATGTAAATCCACAAGAAAGTGTGTGCAATATGTGTCTCTGCCATCGGGTTAGCTAGAAACAGTTTTGAACGTTTTAGGAGTAATGGTTAAAGAGCTATTGACGTTTGAAAAATTAGATTTGTCACTATGTTGACGGTCCCTAACTGCTGTTGGTGGATGTAAGGAAAACTACAGGCGAATATCCGTCGAATATCCAACCTCAATCTGTTTTTATCTCAGTCATGTTTACGTGTGATTTATGCTATGTTGTCCATTTTAAGGGAATGAGCAAATTCTGCTCGCATGCGCCCCAGTGGCCTAATGGATAAGGCACTGGCCTCCTAAGCCAGGGATTGTGGGTTCGAGTCCCATCTGGGGTGGACTAATTTTAGCTTCAAATTTCCTTTTAATTCATTGGCGTTATGATTGGATCATTAATCGCATTCTGGATTATGTATTTGGTAATGTATGCAAATATTGTGTAATGACTTTAGTAGGGTATTGTTGTTTCACTTTGTAGGCTGATACAAGGGGATCTTTCTTCTGGTGCGAAATCCAGACAGAGGTTAACTAATTGAGATAAATTCACGTGTGTGTCATGAACAACATTCGCAAGAGCAGCAATAGTGGAATCGGCAGGTTCGCCTTCGAAATAAAAGTCACCCATTGAAACGGATCCAAACGGATAAAAATTGTGAAAACATGCACGATTTGGACTAGATAATGCTAAACAACGTTGGAATGTTGTTATATAAATTAAACAAAATACAATTATTAGTTAATTTGAATAAGAAAAAAGAAAAAATCTGTTGAAATCGCACTGTGGATGTATTTTAATTCAGAATTTCATTGGGGGAATACTTATATGCACTGTACAGCCTAACCTATGAATTGTGCACCCATGAAATGGGAGGAGTTTGTAGGCTGTGTGTAGTGGTTATGATATGGTTTGGCTTGGAAAGGTTTTTTTTCGTCTGGTCACATACAGCTGATGTGTTGTGCATTGAAGTCCACAAGCGAAGGGAAAAGGTGAGAGGAGGAGAGCGCATAGATGCGAGAAGGAATACAACGTGGCTGCTATGAAAGTGAACTGTGTTTACGTGTGATCAGAGGTGTTTTCATTCCGCCGATTCTGTTGTAAAACGTTTCTTAAACAGAAGCAAACGGAACGAAACGGGGATAAACATACCTGGATTTGTCCAATAGAAACTCTTGTTTGCAAGTGGACTAATGATTACACCCTAAATCAGCTAGATGCAGGCAAGAGTGTGCAAGGCGGTATTGAATGTGTCACTGTCTGTCACCTCAAATTTTTCTTTCGACCTGTGGGCACCTATGTTGTAAACTTTAATTCATAGGCTAAGTTGTAGCAACCTCATGATGGGTATAGGGAAAATTTGAGTATCATGTAGTAGCCTAAACCTATTGATGTTACATTGAACTGGGTGAATGGAATATGAATGAGTTATCCAATATGCTGTAATAGAAATAAGGCCGTGCTCATGAAAAAATAAAATACTTCCTCTTAAACGACACCGACCGCCACCGATCCACAGTGCAATTTCAACTGACTTTTTTTTGTCCACTTAACAAATAATTGTCTTTTGTTGAATTTATATAACAACATTCCAACCTTGTTTAGCATTATTTAGTGCAATTGTGGTATGATTCCACTATTTGTATCCGTTTGCATCAGTTTCAATTTGGGAGTTTTATTTTGAAGGCGAAACGCCGATTCCACTATTGCTGCTCATGCTGTTGTTCACAACACACTGGTGATAAATTCCGCACCAGCTCCACCAATAAGGAAACCGTAAACTTGATCCAGACTCTCAGCTCTTCCCTGTTTCTATTTTGTGAATAGTGTGACTTATTCAGGTAGCATTCACTTAATTTTCCTATCTGTAAATCACGCATCAAGAGCTTTATGTACATCGAACAGAAATGAAGAGGCTGTATCTTTTAGTTTTTTTCAATGTTGTTGCGACCTTCGCCAGTACTGACAGCAAGTGAAACATTGTAGCCGAAGTTATTTCGTGAACTGCATTTGTATACAGAGACGACCATGGATTCACGTGCCTGCAAAATATACTGAACAAAAGTATGAACGCAACATGCAACTATTTCAACGATTGTACTGAGTTACAGTTCATATAAGGAAATCAGTCAATTGAAATAAATAAATTAGGCCCTAATCTATGGATTTCACATGACTGGCCAGGGGCGCATAGGCCCACCCACTTTGGAGCCAGGCCCAGCCAATCAGAATTAGTTTTTCCCCACAAAAGGCCTTTATTACAGACAGAAATACTCCTCAGTTTCATCAGCTGTCCGGGTGGCTGGTCTCGCAGGTGAAGAAGCCAGATATGGAGGTCCTGGGCTGGCGTGGTTACACGTGGTCTGCAGTTGTGAGGCCGGTTAGACATACTGCCACATTCTCTACAACGACATTGGAGGCAGCTTATGGTAGAGAAATGAACATTTATTCTCTGGCAACAGCTCTGGTGGACATTCCTGTAGTCAGCATGCCAATTGCATGCTCCCTCAAAACTTGAGACATCTGTGGCATTGTGACAAAACTGCACATTTTAGAGTGGCTTTTTATTGTCCCCAGCACAAGATGCACCTGTGTAATGATCATGCTGTTTAATCAGCTTCTTGATATGCCACACCTGTCAGGTGGATGGATTATCATGGCAAAGGAGTAACGCTCACTAGCAGGGATGTAAACAAATTTGTGCACAACATTTGAGAGAGAGAAACTTTTTGTGTGTATGGAACATTTCTGGGATCTTTTATTTCAGCTCATAAAACATGGGACCAACACTTTACATGTTGCATTTATATTTTTGTTCAGTGTAGTATCCTTTTGCCATTAGGTTATTCTGAGGTTTTCTGTAGGCGTCTATGCAGATATTTCTATTAGATTACCTTTTACAACATGTACTGCAAGAGACTCTTTGACTGCCCGTTTTTATTCTTAGCTAAGTCTATGAGAATTTCCCTTACACACACAAACACACACAGTAGGCTGACTGACATCTCAGATAGTGAAACTCAGTGAAACTTACAGGGTTGTACTGTGGTCGAGACAATTTGTTCCATTAAATGCAGAAATGAATCAATTTAAACCAATGATAAACCAGGGAATTCCAAAGCTTAGTTGTGTTTTTCCCCCCAATGAGTTTGTTTTTGTTCTGATATTTATTAATTTAATGTTTTTTAAAACATTTGGCTATACTGCACTAATGGAGCCAGAAACATAAGCATTTCGCTGCACCTGCCATACCATCTGCAAGTCTGTGTACACGACCAATACATTTTGATTTGTTAATGTCAATAGAAACAATAAGCACTGTAATGTTTATGTTGAAAGTTGACATCTCTGTCAACTGCTTTACAGAGATGAAAGCAGCCACTGTGTACTGGGATGCTACACATTATAAAAAATGTTTTTGTCATTTAGCAGACGCTCTTATCCAGAGCGACTTACAGGAGCAATTAGGGTTAAGTGCCTTGCTCAAGGGCACATCGACAGATTTTTCACCTAGTCGGCTCGGGGATTAGAACCAGCGACCTTTCGGTTACTGGCACATTACTCCTACTGAAAGAAGGAGTAATGGAAAAAGAGGGGGATGCATATGGATACCTCAATGACAGCCTCTCTCAAATGGGCTGGAGTGTACTGGAGATCCGTGCAGGGTATGGGGAGACCCTTGAGCATGACGAGGTCACCTACTTCCTTGCAGGATACCTAAAGGGCTTCCTCACTGCACCGTAAGTGCCTCGGACATTGTTGCATGTCAATTCAATTTCTGATCGACATTGTCATGTTTAATCTTATTTTGTTCTCCATCAGGCAAATGATTAGTCACTATGCCAACATGTATCCCCAGCTGATCAAGGACCCCAAAGTGTTAGGTCCGGTGGAGCACTTCATGGCGTGAGTGTTTTTTCTCCTCAGGCATGATAGCCAATAACCATAGTGAAAAGCCAGGTCAGATCCACATCCTGTCCTTTGAGAGTTGTTAAATGTGCTCTGCTCTGTGGCTCTATCAGGAAGCAGGACTCCTGGACCAGGAAGCAGGACTCCTGGACCAGGGAGCAGGTGAAACTGAACAGGAGCACTGATCCTCTGTGGCACCACACCGGCTTCATAGTGGCCCAGATGGATGGACTTCAGGCAGGGGTCGCACACTGGGCCAAAAAACAAGGGAAAGAGGTGTGCTGATATGTCTAGGCATGGATAAATAGATTCATGGATCATCATTCAGTGGCACAATGTGATCTCTAACCTCTTTCTGCATGGTGTCTCCCCCACCTTAGCCTCTGTCCCTGTTTGCTGTCCAGTTCCTGAATGCGGTGGGAGATCTGCTGGACCTGATTCCAGCCCTGGTTCCTGGCACTGAGCCTCCTCTCTGACATTTTAAATTACCAGGAATGGGCCACTGCTCTGCCCTCATTAAGGTTAGAGGTCATTATTTTCTTGCTGTTGAGAGATTTCTTCTGGACAGATCATTAGTTATATCAAATAGTGTGGATCTGTTAGTTCTTGACTTACATCAGTCTTGTGTAGAACTCAATATGGTTTTCCCTCTATCCATTACAATCAATGTTTCTATAGTACTCAACACCAGACTCTCTCTCCCCCATCTAGATGCTCCCTGGGTTTGAGAACCTGCTGTTTGCCCACTCTAGCTGGTACACATACGCTGCCACCATGCGCATCTACAAGCACTGGGACTTCTACCTCAGTGAACCCCACACTGCCACGGGCAAGCTGTCCTTCAGCAGCTACCCAGGTAGGTACAGCACCGTATAATGGCCACTGTGACAGTATAAGCGCTACCTGTGGCTGAAGAGATACTTCAATATTTTGGAAGCGCTAGGTGTAGCCACTCTACATTTTCATATAAATGTGTATCTTTCGAGCCTGTATGAAAACTGTCAATGTTATTAACAAGCTTCAGAATTAATCAGTACAGAAACACACACTGTGAGCCCCGCCCCCTCCCCCCAGGCTTCCTGGTGTCTCTGGATGACTTCTACCTCCTGGGCAGTGGCCTGATGATGACCCAGACCACCAACAACGTCTTCAACACGTCCCTCTTCTCCCAGGTCACGCCCCACAGCCTGCTGGCCTGGCAGAGGGTGCCTCTGGCCCACGCCCTGTCACACACTGGGGAGCAGTGGGCCAAGACCTTCTCCAGATACAACTCTGGTGAGGGAAGGAGGATGACACATTCAATCTTATCCTGATTTATCCATTTTAGTCATTTAGCAGACATTTATCCAGAGCGACTTACAGTTAGTGCATACATACTTTTTTTCATACTGGCCCCCCGTGGGAATCGAACCCACAACCCTGCCGTTGCAAACGCCATGCTCTACCAACTGAGCTACATCCCTGCCGGCCATTCCCTCCCCTACCCTGGACCAATTGTGCGCCGCCCCATGGGTCTCCTGGTCGCGGCCGGCTACGACAGAGCCTGGATTCGAACCAGGATGGCACAGCCTCAGACCGCTGCGCGACTCGGGAGACTGATAATGGTCTACAGTTGTTGTACATCTTTCCAATGCATTTTTTTCACAAATTTCTTCACTCTCCCTCCCTCTCTAGGCACCTATAACAACCAGTACATGATAGTGGACATGAGAAAAGTGACCCTGGGCCAC
Source organism: Coregonus clupeaformis (assembly GCF_020615455.1). Taxonomy (NCBI): domain Eukaryota; kingdom Metazoa; phylum Chordata; class Actinopteri; order Salmoniformes; family Salmonidae; genus Coregonus; species Coregonus clupeaformis. The sequence continues at coordinate 21,727,832 of NC_059198.1, read as the reverse complement.
AGTATAGAGGACGGGGCTCTGATAGTGGTGGAGCAGATTCCTGGCCTGGTGGAGTTCTCTGACCAAACTCAGGCCCTGCGCAGGGGTGAGTTACACGGATATGGATATAGTACTGCCAATAGATGCACATCTTAACCATAAACTTAGCAGAGATAAAATCCCTTGAGGAGATAGTAATTGAGCAAGATCTTCCTCCCCCCCAGGTTACTGGCCTCCTATAATGTGCCTTTCCACCCAAAGATATACACCCTGAGTGGCTATGGGAAGATGTGGGAGGAGTACGGGGAGGACTTCTCCTATGACCTCTGCCCCCGAGCAAAGATCTTTCGCCGGGACCAGGCTGAGGTTAAGGACCTAGACTCCCTCAAACACATCATGAGATACAACGGTGCACCATACGTTCCTTGCTGTTGTCCTTACCTGTGGCCATTTGTTTTTACTTTTGTTAGCTTTTAGTTAGTTCCTTTAGTTAATTTCCTCCCCATGTTCTCTCAGCTCTCAATTTGAGTAGCTGTTAATTGTTCCTTTCTCTTTCAGACTACAAAAATGACCCCTACTCCAAGGGTGACCCATGCAAGTCCATCTGTTGCCGTAATGACCTGAGGGAGAAAGACTCCAGACCCGGAGGATGCTATGACACCAAGGCAGAACCTTTACTAGCGTTCATTCAGTTCAATCTCTAAATATTTTAAGATCATGTAATATATAAACATCTCTTCTCTCTCTCTCTCTCTGTCCCTCTCTCTCTCTCTCTCTCTCTCTCTCTCTCTCCTCCCTGTAGGTGACTGATTTCCACATGGCGCAGGAGTTCAGAGCGGAGGCGGTGAACGGGCCCACGACGCAGGGCGACCTCCCTCCCTTCTCCTGGGAGGACTTTAACAGTACGGTTCACCAGGGTCTGCCAGACCACTACGACTTCCCCTTCATCAGCGTGCAGCCTGCACTCTTCATGCCCTAAGAGAGGTGCCATAGGGTAGGAGGGAAAAGGTTGGAAGAGTTGCCTATGGGGTTAGGGTAATGGAGGAGGGAGGTTAATGCAGATAGACTTTAACACCATCATCTTTATTTATAGTCCGATATAGTAACTCAGCCTCAGGGGGGAATTACTGCAATAATGATCAAGCTTCAAGGAATTCTTATTTTATGTGTGTTTTGTAAATAGCCTACCTGCTTTTTTCTTCATGCACTCAGTTTACCTATGTCTTGGACATTGACTACGAGTTGCTGCTGTACTGCTGTCATTTAGACATATTTTGAAACACTCTGAATCAATGTAGAAAATGACTGAAGCCTAGTTTGTTCGGTGCCATCTTTTAAAATTCAGGTCAATGACCTAAACCTAGATTAAAATTCAGTACCTTTTGTATTATAATCAAATCCTGACTGTGAAACTAATTACAATCATGTTGTCATATGTTGAATTCACTAAATGATAATATCAATGCAATTCCCAGGGTTTCATGTTTGTTGCATGGCCTGCTGCTACGGTGGGTGTTTCTATTTTTATACATGGAAGAATATCTTTGAACTTATTTTCATGAATGATGTCTTGCAAAGCTGCACTTCAGAAAGGTATATAATTAAATAAATTAGAACAGTGCCCCTAACTTTCATATCTTTATTCACTTTTATGTGCACCCTCAGATGAACACATCTTATCCAGTCAAATATAAATTTTTCTGGTTTAAGTTTGATCTCTTTCTCTGTCTCTCTCTCTTTCTCTCTTTCTCTCTCTATCTCTCTCGCTCTCTGGGGACACATTTGGTGATTCATCCTTTCCTACAAAAGGAAGAACTGAAACGTCTGTTGAGGGACTCCTCCCCTCCGTTGCCCTTTCTTTTACCCTGTCTCTTTCTGTCTGGTCCAAATGGTTTCACTGAATGTTATTCTCTGGCTCACACACACACACCGCTCCATGAGGACAGAGTGAGGCAGCAGGTTTCTCTAGTGTGGGCATTAATTACATGACCAGGCATCGCCATGGCAAAGAAGACCTGTAATCCGGGCACAACGTGGGACAAACTGCTCATCACCTGTGTCCCCTGGCCAAGGCCTCAGCCAAAGCCAGCCACAGGTGAGTTTCAGTGCTCTGGTTTGCCTAAGGGTTCTATTCAATCCGTATCACGGAAATTCAACATTACAACATGATTGGAATTGAAAGGCAATGTTCCCACGTTAGCAGAGACTGCATTCACGGTAAACGCTGCAGATGTCGGCGCAATAGGAAATTACCTTTACATTTCTAAAGCGATACAGATTGAATAGAGTGCTAATCTTTGTTATCCTCACTTATTGTCTGCAAGTGCTTATTTTGGAAAAATATTAATTTCACTGGCTTCTCTATGGTATGGCATTGATATGGAGCTAAACTGTATATCCTCCCCATTGGCTATGCGATGGATGCAGCATAGTCATTGATAAGTGACATTGATACAGTATTATGGGGACATTGTTGTCATCTCTTTCCACCAGAATCCCCACCTGTAAAATGGAGTAGCGATGCTCCTCCCCAGTACGACCCGGCAGTGAGTCCAGCTGTGTGGACATCAGTGGTAGTTGCAGTGAACGGCTCCATCCTGGCACTGTTTCTATGGTTCATCATATACAAAATGCAGGCAAGGCGCAATCACACTGCAGGTAAGGAATGCCATTGAGGCTAATGGAGAATGTGTATTTTTATCTGTGTTTCACAGCAAGTGTCTTGTTCAGTGCTTTCATTTGAGTGAAGTGGGGTTGAAGACAAATGAAGCATGAAGCTCCTCTAGTTTCATTTCCCCTCTCTGATAGGCTCTCTGGGGACTACCCTACTGTTTATTTTACTCTTAACACACATCCGTTGGTTTTTGAGGACAAAAAATGTATTCTTCACACCCAATGACCTCACACACTCATACTTACACACACACACAAATAAAACACCCAAATGGCAACAGTTGCTACTACATGTGAGTACACCACTGAACGGTAATGAGATTACTAGGTTAGCTCCATAACATATGGGGATACATGCCCTGAATACCAGCCCTCATTTACACCCCTCCTGCTCACAGTTCACTGTGTTGAGCTAGCTAGAAGACATAGAACAACCATTTAACTTAACAATGTTTGGAATTGGGTCATGGGTAGAGGGCCGGCATTGTTGTATACACATTTCTTAATTTTGCTTTTCCGAGAGAACGTTCTTCTTAACTCTATCCAATTGCTGCCAATTATTCAATGATTCAGATTAGAGGTATAGGTCTTCTTTATCATGTTGATGTAGATTTCTCTTTAGGAGGAATAATGCTGGGTAATGCTTGTTTCTGCTCCAGGTGAACCAGAGGCAGGACTTAACCCTCCAGCTAAAGCCCTGCCGCCTGTGGAGAGAGACTGTACAGCAGCCGTGGTAGAGAGAGAAGAGGAGGTACCTACAACCTGTCCTCAGCTGAACGGTGGGCCCCAAACATGCTTCAGGCAGGAGGCGTCCACCTACAGCGGGGCCTCGGGGTGTGGCGCTCTTGGGGAGGTCACCGGCGTGTTCATGTGCAACGGTCTGAGGGAGCATAGGATCCCACTTCCTGCCACTGAGCTGGGGGATGCTGCTTTGGTGACCACCAAGACTGTGCAATGCTCCGACTGAGAGGACATCGTTTTGACATATAAAACCACATGGCCATTGTCAAGCAAAAGGACTTGTTCTTTGCAGTATTGTTGGTACAATATAGTCATTTAGATGTACTTTTTTACATTTGTAAAAGGTGTAATGACAAACCTGTAAGCCTATACTGTGGGAGGCGACTATGTACTTGTGTTTCTATACTTAAATATTGTCTAAGACAATAAGACAAATCTGAGTAGATTGGGTTAACTCCAATAATAACATGGCTGTTATAGGATATTTATATTTTAACTCTTGTGTAGATTTTGCTGGTAGTTTTAGAACGAAGGTATTATCTGGCCAATTTTATGGCTATTTATTGTGCTGTACATTTGTGTATGATGTGGAAAAACATTGACATGGAATTCATAAAATGCAGCAAAATTATGCAATTTGGCGATATGTCAATGTAAAACCAGTTGTAAATATTACTTTAAAATGAGCAAAAACAAGGAATAACATTTACATTAACTTTATAACTCACTTCTAGATACTGTAGAAGTAAAGGTGACAACTGCTATTAAATTGGGGATATATTTGACACATCACAGTTAACAAAACACAAACTTATTATGTGGAAATGTTACCCCCACTCATATACAGTGGGGGAAAAAAGTATTTAGTCAGCCACCAATTGTGCAAGTTCTCCCACTTAAAAAGATGAGAGATGCCTGTAATTTTCATCATATATTTATATTTTATATTTTGGTCATTTAGCAGACACTCTTATCCAGAGCGACTTACAGGAGCAATTAGGGTTAAGTGCCTTGCTCAAGGGCACATCGACAGATTTTTCACCTAGTCGGCTCGGGGATTAGAACCAGCGACCTTTCGGTTACTGGCACAACGCTCTTAACCACTAAGCCACCTGCCGCCCCGGTACACGTCAACTATGACAGACAAATTGAGATTTTTTTTCTCCAGAAAATCACATTGTAGGATTTTTAATGAATTTATTTGCAAATTATGGTGGAAAATAAGTATTTGGTCACCTACAAACAAGCAAGATTTCTGGCTCTCACAGACCTGTAACTTCTTCTTTAAGAGGCTCCTCTGTCCTCCACTCGTTACCTGTATTAATGGCACCTGTTTGAACTTGTTATCAGTATAAAAGACACCTGTCCACAACCTCAAACAGTCACACTCCAAACTCCACTATGGCCAAGACCAAAGAGCTGTCAAAGGACACCAGAAACAAAATTGTAGACCTGCACCAGGCTGGGAAGACTGCATCTACAATAGGTAAGCAGCTTGGTTTGAAGAAATCAACTGTGGGAGCAATTAGTAGGAAATGGAAGACATACAAGAGGTCGTGTTTTTCTCTAGCTGGAGGTAAGCAGGAGGTAAGCTTCTCATATGGTGTTGAGTAAAGCTTAACCATGTATTAGATCGTAGGTAGGTAGTTAGCTGTAGTTAGGTATTGTATTTATTATAGGTTAGTATTGTTGTTATTGTAGGTTTCCGTAGGTAATTGTAGGTTAGTATCGAAGCACGAGGCTAGCTAGCTAGCGGGTAGCTACTGGTAACGATTAGCAACGCTGGAGAGCTGTTTCCAATGTTAATGTAGTCCTAGCCAACGTTTAATTTTTTGCTTAACCATGTATTAGATCGTAGGTAGGTAGTTAGCTGTAGTTAGGTATTGTATTTATTATAGGTTAGTATTGTTGTTATTGTAGGTTTCGTAGGTAATTGTAGGTTAGTATCGAAGCACGAGGCTAGCTAGCTAGCGGGTAGCTACTGGTAACGATTAGCAACGCTGGAGAGCTGGTTCCAATGTTAATGTAGTCCTAGCCAACGTTTAATTTTTTGCTTAACCATGTATTAGATCGTAGGTAGGTAGTTAGCTGTAGTTAGGTATTGTATTTATTATAGGTTAGTATTGTTGTTATTGTAGGTTTCCGTAGGTAATTGTAGGTTAGTATCGAAGCACGAGGCTAGCTAGCTAGCGGGTAGCTACTGGTAACGATTAGCAACGCTGGAGAGCTGTTTCCAATGTTAATGTAGTCCTAGCCAACGTTTAATTTTTTGCTGCGTTATGCGTTATGAAAGGAACTAGACACGGACTTGAATTATCTGTTTAGTGTGCTAACACACTCTTGGCAGTTTGTTGTAACCAAGTATTGATGCTAAATTGTGTGTTAATGGATGCTAGCTTGCAAGTTAGCTACGGCGTCATAGCTAGGCTTCGTGGGTTGTTGTGGGTAGTTACTGTGTCTTGGCAGTGTCCTCGGCCGTGCCGGCTGTAGCACGAAGCTAGCTAGCTAGCCGTTCTTCAAACAAAGTCAACACAGTGGCCATTGCTAGCTCCCCAACACGACCAGCTAGCTGTACTGTAGTAGCTAACTACAATATACTTGTCCTAGCTAGCCAACGTCTAATCATTGCTGCGTCATGAAAGGAACTTGACACAGACACGAATGATCTGTTTAGTGTGTTATCACATTATTGGTGGTTTGTTGTGACCAAGTGTTGGTGCTAAACGGTGTGTTATTGTTATTGGATGCTAGCTTGCTAGTTGGCTATGGTGTCATAGTTGGCTAGCTGAATAAAGTGGGTTGAGTCTATTCCTTTAAACATTGAACCGCTGTGGTTCACAACAATTCTGATTTCTAAAGGCGGAAGTTGGGAGAGTTTTTGTTCGGGTGGTTCAGTGAAACAATTTTAGTTTCTGAGGTAGAAGTTTTTGGTGAGGAGGCCCTGCTCTCTCCGCTCCCAGATGCTTAGCCCATTTCATTCCGATCTCCTCTGCATTTTTGTAGCCATTTGCTACAGCCTGTCAACTATGCCTCTGCCTATCCCTGTTCTCTCCTCTCTGCACAGGCTACACAAACGCACCACACCGCGTGGCTGCTGCCTCTCTAACCTGGTGGTCCCTGCACGCACCACCCACGTGGAGTTCAGGTCGCAGGCAGCCTCTGGAACTGCCGTTCTGCTGCCAACAAAGCTGACTTCATCCCAGCCTATGCCAACCTCCAGTCCCTCGATTTCCTGGCGCTGACGGAAACATGGATCACCACTGAAAACACTGCTACTCCTACTGCTCTCTCCTCGTCTGACCATGTGTTCTCGCATACCCCGAGAGCATCTGGTCAGAGGGGTGGTGGTACAGGAATCCTCATCTCTCCCAAGTGGACATTCTCAATTTTTCCCCTAACCCATCTGTCTATCTCCTCATTTGAATTCCATGCTGTCACAGTCACTAGCCCATTTAAGCTTAATATCCTTGTCATCTATCGCCCTCCAGGTTCCCTTGGAGAGTTCATCAATGAGCTTGACGCCTTGATAAGTTCCTTCCCCTGAGGATGGCTCACCCCTCACAGTTTTGGGGGATTTCAACCTCCCTATGTCCACATTTGACTCATTTCTCTCTGCCTCCTTCTTTCCACTCCTCTCCTCTTTTGACCTCACCCTCTCACCGTCCCCCCTACTCACAAGGCAGGCAATACGCTTGACCTCATCTTCACTAGATGCTGCTCCTCTACTAATCTCACTGCAACTCCCCTCCATGTCTCCGACCACTACTTTGTTTCCTTTTCTCTCTCACTCTCCTCCCACACTACTCACTCTGCCCCTACACAGATGGTAATGCGCCGCCGCAACCTTCGCTCTCTCTCTCCCACTACTCTCTCCTCTTCCATCCTATCATCTCTTCCCTCTGCTCAATCCTTCTCCCTCCAATCTCCTGATTCTGCCTCCTCAACCCTCCTCTCCTCCCTTTCTGCATCCTTTGACTCTCTGTGTCCCCTATCCTCCCGGCCGGCTCGGTCCTCCCCTCCAGCTCCGTGGCTTGATGACTCATTGCGAGCTCACAGAACAGAGCTCCGGGCAGCGGAGCGGAAATGGAAGAAAACTAAACTCCCTGCCGACCTGGCATCTTTTCACTCCCGCCTCTCTACATTTTCTTCATCTGTTTCTGCTGCTAAGGCCACCTTCTACCACTCTAAATTCCAAGCATCTGCCTCTAACCCTAGGAAGCTCTTTGCCACATTTTCCTCCCTCCTGAATCCCCCCCCCTCTCTCTCTGTGGATGACTTCGTCAACCACTTTGAAAAGAAGGTTGACGACATCCGATCCTCGTTTGTTAAGTCTAATGACACTGCTGGTCCTGCTCACACTGCCCTACCCTATGCTTTGACTTCTTTCTCCCCTCTCTCCCCAGATAAAATCCTGCGACTTGTGACTGCAGGCCGCCCAACAACCTGCCCGCTTGACCCCATCCCCTCCTCCCTTCTCCAGACCATCTCCGGTGACCTTCTCCCCTACCTCACCTCGCTGATCAACTCATCCTTGACCGCTGGCCATGTCCCTTCCGTCTTCAAGAGAGCGAGAGTTGCTCCCCTTCTCAAAAAAACCAACACTCGACCCCACTGATGTCAACAACTACAGACCAGTATCCCTTCTTTCTTTTCTTTCCAAAACTATTGAGCGTGCCGTCTTTAGCCAACTCTCTTGCTATCTCTCTCAGAATGACCTTCTTGATCCAAACCAATCAGGTTTCAGGACTGGTCATTCAACTGAGACTGCTCTTCTCTGTGTCACGGAGACTCTCCGCACTGCTAAAGCTAACTCTCTCTCCTCTGCTCTTGTCCTTCTAGACCTGTCTGCTGCCTTTGATACTGTGAACCATCAGATCCTCCTCTCCACCCTCTCCGAGCTGGGCATCTCCGGCGCGGCTCACTCCTGGATTGCGTCCTACCTGACCGGTCGCTCCTACCAAGTGGCGTGGCGGGAAGCTGTCTCCGCACCACGTGCTCTCACCACTGGTGTCCCCCAGGGCTCGGTTCTAGGCCCTCTCCTTTTCTCCCTATACACCAAGTCACTTGGCTCTGTCATATCCTCACATGGCCTTTCCTATCATTGCTACGCTGACGATACACAACTAATCTTCTCCTTTCCCCCTTCTGATAACCAGGTGGCGAATCGCATCTCTGCATGTCTGGCAGACATATCAGTATGGATGACGGATCACCACCTCAAGCTGAACCCTGGCAAGACGGAGCTGCTCTTCCTCCCGGGAAGGACTGCCCGTTCCATGATCTCGCCATCACGGTTGACAACTCCGCTGTGTCCTCCTCCCAGAGTGCGAAGAGCCTAGGCGTGACCCTGGACAACACCCTGTCGTTCTCCGCCAACATCAAGGCGGTGACCCGCTCCTGCAGGTTCATGCTCTACAACATTCGGAGAGTGCGACCCTGCCTTACACAGGAAGCGGCGCAGGTCCTGGTCCAGGCACTTGTCATCTCCCGTCTGGACTACTGCAACTCGCTGTTGGCTGGCCTCCCTGCCTGTGCCATTAAACCCCCTACAACTCATCCAGAATGCCGCAGCCCGTCTGGTGTTCAACCTTCCCAAGTTCTCTCACGTCACCCCCCTCCTCCGCACACTCCACTGGCTTCCAGTTGAAGCTCGCATCCGCTACAAGACCATGGTGCTTGCCTATGGAGCAGTGAGGGGAACGGCACCTCTGTACCTTCAGGCTCTGATCAGTCCCTACACCCAAACGAGGGCATTGCGTTCATCCACCTCTGGCCTGCTGGCTCCCCTTCCTCTGCGGAAGCATAGCTCCCGCTCAGCCCAGTCAAAACTGTTCGCTGCTCTGGCACCCCAATGGTGGAACAAGCTCCCTCACGACGCCAGGACAGCGGAGTCACTCACCACCTTCCGGAGACATTTGAAACCCCACCTCTTTAAGGAATACCTGGGATAGGATAAAGTATTCCTTCTAACCCCCCCCCAAATTGTAAAGTGGTTATCCCACTGGCTATAGGGTGAACGCACCAATTTGTGAGTCGCTCTGGCTAAGAGCATCTGCTAAATGACGTTAATGTGCCCTTGAGCAAGGCACTTAACCCTAATTGCTCCTGTAAGTCGCTCTGGATAAGAGTGTCTGCTAAATGACTAAAATGTAAATGTAAAATGTAATACAAGATACTGATAATCTCCCTCGATCTGGGGCTCCACGCAAGATCTCACCCCGTGGGGTCAAAATGATCACAAGAACGGTGAGCAAAAATCCCAGAACCACACGGGGAGACCTAGTGAATGACCTGCAGAGAGCTGGGACCAAAGTAACAAAGCCTACCATCAGTAACACACTACGCCGCCAGGGACTCAAATCCTGCAGTGCAAGACGTGTCCCCCTGCTTAAGCCAGTACATGTCCAGGCCCGTCTGAAGTTTGCTAGAGTGCATTTGGATGATCCAGAAGAGGATTGGGAGAATGTCATATGGTCAGTTGACAACTTTTTGGTAAAAACTCAACTCGTCGTGTTTGGAGGACAAAGAATGCTGAGTTGCATCCAAAGAACACCATACCTACTGTGAAGCATGGGGGTGGAAACATCATGCTTTGGGGCTGTTTTTCTGCAAAGGGACCAGGACGACTGATCCGTGTAAAGGAAAAAATGAATGGGGCCATGTATCGTGAGATTTTGAGTGAAAACCTCCTTCCATCAGCAAGGGCATTGAAGATGAAACGTGGCTGGGTCTTTCAGCATGACAATGATCCCAAACACACCGCCCGGGCAACGAAGGAGTGGCTTCGTAAGAAGCATTTCAAGGTCCTGGAGTGGCCTAGCCAGTCTCCAGATCTCAACCCCATAGAAAATCTTTGGAGGGAGTTGAAAGTCCGTGTTGCCCAGCGACAGCCCCAAAACATCACTGCTCTAGAGGAGATCTGCATGGAGGAATGGGCCAAAATACCAGCAACAGTGTGTGAAAACCTTGTGAAGACTTACAGAAAACGTTTGACCTGTGTCATTGCCAACAAAGGGTATATAACAAAGTATTGAGAAACTTTTGTTATTGACCAAATACTTATTTTCCACCATAATTTGCAAATAAATTAAAAAATCCTACAATGTGATTTTCTGGAATTTTTTTCTCATTTTGTCTGTCATAGTTGACGTGTACATATGATGAAAATTACAGGCCTCTCTCATATTTTTAAGTGGGAGAACTTGCACAATTGGTGGCTGACTAAATACTTTTTTTCCCCACTGTACAATATAGTACATTTTGATAAGAAAGACATTCTCTGAGGTTTTTGGTTAAACAAAAGTATACTCAACTATTTACAGAAAGTTATTTGGTTTCAATTCAGGGCACACACTTTACTAATGAAGGTTGGAAACCCTATAAAGATAGTGGGGCTTTAAAATTAAGATGTATTAGCATTTCAGACTATCAAATTTGAGGATTAAAACACATTGTGTACTATAATCCAATAAAATGCACTGAGATTACAATGAGAAACTATAACCCAATAAAATGCACTGAGATTACAATGAGAAACTATGAACCAATAAAATGCACTGAGATTACAATGAGAAACTATAACCCAATAAAATGCACTGAGATTACAATGAGAAACTATAACCCAATAAAATGCGCTGAGATTACAATGAGAAACTATGAACCAATAAAATGCACTGAGATTACAATGAGAAACTATAACCCAATAAAATGCACTGAGATTACAATGAGAAACTATAACCCAATAAAATGCACTGAGATTACAATGAGAAACTATGACCCAATAAAATGCACTGAGATTACAATGAGAAACTATAACCCAATAAAATGCACTGAGATTACAATGAGAAACTATAACCCAATAAAATGCACTGAGATTACTATGACCCAATAAAATGCACTGAGATTACAATGAGAAACTATAACCCAATAAAATGCACTGAAATTACAATGAGAAACTATGAACCAATAAAATGAACTGAGATTACAATGAGAAACTATGACCCAATAAAATGCACTGAGATTACAATGAGAAACTATGACCCAATAAAATGCACTGAGATTACAATGAGAAACTATGACCCAATAAAATACACAGAGATTACAATGAGAAACTATAACCTAACACTGTGTATACATCATTTATAAGATGTATTCATCATGTTATTGATGCCAATATTAAGCTTTAGTATTATTATTATTACGCTTCAGTGATAATCAGTGATATTGTTTTGAACAATTGTTCATTGTTGATTGCTGAGAAAATGCAGCAACACTCATATTTGTATTTTCTTCAGGGGCTTCTTAAAATAGAGGAGTACCATCCAGTTCCTTGGTTTACTGGTTTTGGTTTTGCCTAAAGCATCTCCATTACAAACTATTTATGGAACGTCACCACACATTTTGCTCATGTGACCCAAAATAACCTTTAGCTCAAATCAGAAAGCCACGTCTTTTACCCAGGAAGTCATTCGGAAATAGTCAGGTTTCCTAAGTATAAGGCTATACTTTAGCTATTGTATCAAGTGAATATAAGGCTACTTGACTCCACTGTCACCATTTGACAGAGTGTAGGGGCCCTGTATCTCCACAGGAAGCAGTCTGGTCCTGGGTGACTACAGGTAGGTGCTGGGAATGTCTGTGATGGCCAGGTGCAGGTACTCTGGCAGGCCGTCCTCCCAGCTCCCGTTGGTCTCCCTCCTCCTGACTCTGGTGGAGAGGGTCTTCCTCTTCTCCATGCTGTTGGTCCCCGGCCCTCTGTTCTCCAGGCTGGACACGATCATTTCAGACAGGTCCTGCTGTAGCCTTTGGAAGTTCTCCCTGAGGAGACAACCAGGGACAATATGTTTGGATTATTTGACATACATAATGCTATAGATATGGGTGATAGATACAGTGTAAGTTTAGGATGGGTGGTTTCTACTCACACTGTCGGGGGCGTTGGCAGGTTGTATTCTGTCCCTGTCACCCCTGTTAACCAGTATGTCATCTCATTGCCTTTACCCTGTAACACATACACAAACACACACACACATTGTTGTCATGATCTGAACTCTATTCTCACAAAACCTTCTCATAGCTTTATGAACCCAGCTTACCTTCAGGAAGGTCTCTCCTCTCTGCTCATACTCAAACTTGCAGTCTGTCCGTTGGAGGATGTTTATGGTGGGCTGGCTGACATGGATTCTTAGTGCTGGAGAGGAAGCATGAGAGGTGTCATCCTATGGCGAACTATGCTGAATATACACTGCTAGAATGGAGCTGTGCCTGTGATAGCTGAGGAGAATGTATGTAAGTGTTCATCCCAGTGGTTATGTTTGATGTGTCGGTGTCTGTGTGTGCTGTCTCTTACGCAGGCCTGTGGACTCCATGCGTGAGGCAGTGTTGACTGTGTCTCCAAACAGACAGTAACGTGGCATCTTGTTCCCCACCACGCCCGCCGCACACGGCCCTGTAAACACACCAGACACAGTGACACAGCTAAACACACTGCAGGCAATGAAAGTGTTGCTAACAGGACTGTATTGGCCCAATATTATGTACTTATAATAAAACGAAATTGTGGGAAAGGTTCAGCTCTATACAAACTACTGTGTTTGGGCCAGTTGTACTGTGCTGAGATGGGGTACCTGAGTGCACCCCGATGCGGATCCACAGGGGTATGCCCGGTAGGTGTTGGAGCTGGAAGGTCCCTACGAAAGCCAGGATGTCCAGGGCCATGTGGGCGATGTCCACTGCGTGCCGGTTGCCATTCCGCCGCGGCAACCCCGACGCCACCATGTACGCATCACCGATCGTCTCCACCTGGCAGAGAGAGAGAAAGAGACGATGACCCTGAATGCATTCAGTTGCATAATACTACATTAACAACAGTACTATTGATTCTGTTTTAGTATGTGAACATGTCAAGCCTCAGTCCCAACTACCTTGTATACATCGTGGTGGTCGAGGATCCTGTCAAAGTTCTTGTAGATGTCGTTGAGCATGTCCACCACCTCCATGGGCGTGCTGTACTGGCACAGGGTGGTGAAGCCCACAATGTCGCTGAAGTAGACCGTCACCTCATCAAACAGCTCTGGCTCCACACTGCCCGTCTCCTTCAGGGAACGCACCACTGGGCTGAGGAGAGAAGCAGGGGGACGGGAGGTTAAGCTGAGCGACTCCTTATCGTTCTGTTGGCTTCCAAAGGCTAAATAGGCTGGCAGGTGTGTTAGGGTTCAGCGTTAAGGCTAGGATTAGGGTTGTTAGGGTTGTGAGGGTTGAACCAGGATGTGGACATGAAGCTAGTGTTAGAGTTAGGGTTAAGGTTGAGCTGGGATGCATGACATACGCTGGCAGGAGCAGGAAGTTGAGTCTGTCAGCCCTGTCCCTCTCAGCCTTGTACAGAGAGGTCCTCTCCTCCACCAGGTGCTCCAGGTTCCTGGAGTACATCTGCAGCCGGCGGATCAGGTTGTCCATGTAGCTCTCATTAGCCTGGTTGTGCAGGTTGCTGAACGATTGTGGAACATGGAAACAAATAACCATATCTCTATGATGCTAAGTTGTATAAAACTTTGCATAGTACATACCACTTTTGGATGTTAAAAGGGCCCAATAGCTCAGAACATTTCTTTAACCAGGGAAAAATCCAAATTGGAGATTGCTTATCACTCCACTTTTGTATGAATAAAGATTTGATAGAACTCAAAAATTCTAAAACGTTTGTATGTTGAACACAAAGCAGCTGTCAACATGCCATGGCTTTTGGTATGTAAAAAGGGTTTTGATTGACTGAATGTACACTGAGTGTACAAAACATTAATAACACCTGCTCTTTCCATGACATAGACTGAACAAGTGAATCCAGGTGAAAGCTATGATCCCTTATTGATGTCACCTGTTAAATCCACTTCAATCAGTTTAGATGAAGGGGAGAAGACATGTTAAAGAAGGATTTTTAAGCCTTGAGACAATTGAGATGGATTGTATATGTGTGCCATTCAGAGGGTGAATGGGTAAGACAAAATATTTAAGTGCCATTGAATGGGGTATGGTAGTAGGTGCCAGGCGCACTGGTTAGTGTCAAGAACTGCAACGCTGCTTGGTATTTTATGCTCAACAGTTTCCCGTGTGTATCAAGAATGGTCCACCACTCAAAGGACATCCAGCCAACTTGACACAACTGTGGGAAGCATTGGAGTAAACATTGGCCAGCATCCCTGTGGAACGCTTTCGACACCTTGTAGATTCCATGTCCTAAGGATGGGTGGTTTTGAGGCTGTTCTTGGGGGGGGGCTTACCTGAATATCTTACCCAGAGATCCCTCTATCTTCTTGAAGTCTGGCCTCCTCTCCGGGTCCTCTTCCCAGCAGTTCTTTATCAGCATGTAAAGCTGCAGGAGACACGTACAATGACAACCATACATACAAACTAACACAGATATGCATGCATATGTGAGAAATGCTATGAGGGGCCTTGTACCTCTGCCTCGTTTACTGCTGCTGTCTCAAAGTTTAGATCTGGCCTGAAGAAGCCAGTCCCATTTGGGTACTGCAACATGTACAGCTTCTCTGGGGGAGGAAGGAAAGGGGAATTCAATTGACAAATCTCAACACAGCCATTTTCTCATTTACAGTAAAAAAAATAAGAATTTCACTCTCCTTTTGCAAAATCCCTAGAATGGTAATTGATGACAGTGATCCCTAGTGAGCAGACGTTGTATTTACATGTAATGGCCAGCAGGAGACGCTGTTAAATTACCAGTGTGAGATGCATAGACATAAAAAACTTGATAACTTTTACCATGGCTAAAAAGTGTTCTGCATGACTCTGACTCTAGCCACCAGACCGTTGTTACCTGCAATGTCGGAGCAGGCCTGGGTGAAGAAGGGGTTCTTCCTCAGTATGATCTCCTGAGCGATGATGGCAAAGCTGTAGACATCCCCCTTCTGGGAGATCCCCTGCTTCCGGAGGTGTTCTGGAGCCGTCCACAAGTCTGACAGAAAGGAGAGGGACCAGAGTGGGATATCAAATTACTCCCCTGGTTGGGTTTTTTACTAACTTCATGGCATAATACTTTCAGGTTGAATCATTTGCTTTAAGGGAAAAATGGGCAGTGGGCTTCACCTTTGCAGGGGCTGAGGATGGTGTTGCAGCCAAAGTCTGTGATTTTGACCACCATGCGGTTGTCCACCACACAGTTAGAGGACTTCAGTCGGCCATGGACCTCAATGTTGCTGGAGTGGAGGTAGGACATGCCCTGAAACCGCCACCAGGGTGAGCCACACACAGCTACAGCATGCTACACCAGTGGTTCCCAACCAGGGGTACTAGGACCCCTGGGAGTACTTGGCCTATCCACAGGGGGTACTTGAGAAGACTCATGAGACCATAGACTGGTAAAATGCACATGATGGGGTACTTCAGGGGTACTCTGGGCAGAGCAAAATTCAGTTGGTGGTACAGTAAGCGATAAAGGTTGGGAACCACTGGACTACACCATATTACAATTTGAGTGCATTTACCCACAGTAAACACATAGTACAACCAAACTACATAAACATACCTTAGCTATGTCATACATGACTGATATCTTGAATTCCAAGTCCATGAAGGTGTTTTCAGGATAGGAGATTGTGTCATTAAGGACATACTGTAAAGACAGTGAATGACAGAGTTTACTGCAGTTCCGTTTATGCTTGAGTGTTTTTGTTTCTGCCTGGTAGGGTATTTGAAAACTGAGTGAATGTAACTGTGATTGTGACCCAAGCCCTGTCTGTAAAGGAGTCCTGTAAACAATATGTGTGTAAATGTCAATGGTTTATTGCACAATAAAGATATGTGGGTGGAAAGCAGGCCACTGATTCCCAACATAAAGTAATGCTCTCTTACCCTCAGGGATCCCCTATCACAGAATTCAAACACTCCAAACAGGCCATACTCAAACTTCACCGTGCCATAGAACTTGGTCAGGTTATAGTAGTCAATACGCAGGAGCTGAGAGAGGCAGAAAGAGAGAGAGGAAGCAGGAGAGAGAGAGAGAGAGAGAGAGAGAGAGAAGGTGTCACTGTGAAAGACATCATCTCATGGGTGATCTCGACTTCCTCACACTCATTTACACACTCTACTTTTATCACCTAGTTGCTCACATAGGCTATATCCTCTGATTGACAAGTAGATAAAATATTCCTCCATAGGGCCACAAAGCCATAAAACACACATACACGAATCCGCAAACCTCTGTTGTTCACACCACATCAAGATAAGCAAATATAGGGTTGACCCTGAGTTCGGGCCATATAGACACTCAAAATGGACACTAGATCAGTGGACAGCTGACTGGACTAATGTTTGAATCGGCAGGTTAGGAGGAACTACGAGGGGGAGAGGAAGTGACATCACTAGCAAGAACCTTACAGTGTTGAGCTCGATCCTCTGGATCTCACTGAAATTGCCGTCTGTGTGTTGCAGCTCCTTCAGGATCACGGGCTGAAAATAATAGATAGATAATAATAGAGTAGAAGTTATGCCCATATCAGCCTTTGAGAGTAGTTACTGGTTAGTCGTTCCACCAATTCGGTGCCTTTCAAGAAGTTTAACTTGGTAAAAAATACAATGATTTCACCTCATTTTAACATTCTGTCACAAAGAGCACATATTCAACTTCATGAAAAACACTTTCCCCCATCTCAAGAGATTAAATAAAAATATTACTATAGTAAGTGCCAAATAAAGTAACAGGGTTGACGATTTAATCTTAAATCAGCCATAATCCCCTTGTGACAGGCGAAATGGAAGCTTGTTGTGTGCAACAGGGGGTTGCAATTGAACGCAAGCTTCACAATATTTTTGTAATTGTTCAAACATTTCTAGCCGGTCTATCTATGGGTAACAGGGTTAACGTGTTATGCTCGACCCGCTCAGTTTTCCACCACAAAACACCAGAAAATTGCCAAAAAGAGTAGAACCAGCACACCTGCTTTAACACTATGATTTGACTATTAAGGGAAAGGGAAAAGGGATAGCTAGTCAGTTGCACAACTGAATGCATTCAACTGAAATGTGTCTTCCGCATTTAACCCAACCGCTCTGAATCAATGATGTTTCTTTTGAAATAAATATTGAAAAAATAATAGTTATACCATATTAACGAGAGTTCAGTTCAAGTAACAGGGTTGACCTTAAAATGAGGGACAGATGTTCAATGAATCTCTAATCACATGAAATAAATAATAATCTTCAGAAATGACTTTGTCAAAGCAGCAAAATAACTAGGGCTTTACAATAATAGTGAAAACATGGAGAAATTTGGGGTTAAGTGGGTTAAAACCTTCCTAGAGGTCACAGAGGGTGCACGAAAGGACATGTCAAAATGCTGAATTCTTGCACTTTAGAAAGTATTTATTAATGTATTGAATTCTCCATGTGGTTTATATTAAAGGGCACTTCATTTAATATATCACGTTTTTAAAATGCAATATTGGTGCACAATTTCTACTTAAAATATCAAAGGGACGCAAAAGGCAATCTTTTCGTGGAACGACCCTGATATGACAACTCAACCCATGTGTTTAAGTCAGTTTATGGACCAAAGAGTGTAATGGCACCTTTTTGTCATAGCGACCCCTGCAAATCTGGTAACAGCTGTCCTTCCTGTTGTCTTCATCAATCTGATATATAGAAAGAAAAAGGGATAAATAATGTGGAATAAACTGTCAACAATAATAAAATATCACAAGACTATAGGCATCCAATTAGATCCCTGGGTATTAATGAAAACAGGGAGTATCAGAGTGTAAATGAAATAATTGAAACCAACATCAGCGTAACACCAGCTTGTATTGACCATGCATTATGGAAGTTTGAAAGATGACATACTATAAATAGAAACAGACAGGCAGAAACATCATGACAAGAAGGAGGTGAAGGAGCTCACCTTCAGTGAGACCAGGCTTAACTCTTTCCCATCCAGCGGATCAATCAGGTCTGGGCTGATGTGGGACCACTTCTTTTGGTTCTGACGTTCCTTCATGTTCTGCCTATTGGCCATAAATCAAATCAAATCAGTTTATTTGTCACGTGCACAGGATACAGCAAGTGTAAACAGTGCAGTGAAACGCTTGCTTGCAAGCTCTTCCTCAACAATGCAGTAATACTAAGTCATATACACTTGTGAATAAGAGAAATTCACACGAAAATATACATTATTTACAAGGTCAATATCAGTACCAATCAATGTCAGGGATACTGGTGACAGTTGTGTAATCAGGTTTAAAGTGACTGAACAGAAGGGTAAATATAATAACAATAATAATAATAATAATAATAAATAGACAAAGACAGAGGTGAGTGAGACATGTTGTCAAGTAACAATGTGATTGGACAGAAGTGAGAAGACAGAGGTTGGTGTGGTGCATATTTTACCTGTAGAAGATCAGAGCGATGGCAGTCACCACCACAACACTGACACTCAGGACGATCACAATGATATTCAGATCTGGAATCACAAACATAAAATAAGTATTCCCCCCACCAATACTGTGTCTTCGTATCAAGACGTAACACAAACTTCAAAAGAGCTTGTGTACTAGAATAAACTTTGTACTGTTACTAGTAGCGCTAGTGTTTATAAATAAAATAAAATGGTATTTGTCACTTGCGCCAAATACAACAAATGTAGACCTTACCGTGAAATGCTTACTTAAGAGCCCTTAACCAACAATGCAGAGTTTTAAAAAAGTACGATTTTTTAAAAAATAAACTAAAGGAAAAATAGTAACACAATAAAATTACAATAAAGAGGCTATATACAAGGGTAAACGGTACCCGAATCAATGTACAGGGGTACGGGTTAGTCGAGGTAATTGAGGTAATATGTACATGTAGGTAGGGGTAAAGTGACTATGCATAGATAATAAACAGAGAGTAGCAGCAGCGTATGTGAGGAGTGTGAAGGAATGTGTGTGTGTGTGTGTGTGTGTGTGTGTGTCTGGCATCAATAGGCATGTGTGTGTGTGTTGGAGTGTCAGTGTAGTATGTGTGAGTGTGTGGTTAAAGTCCAGTGAGTGTACATCGAGCCTGTGCAAGAGAGTCAGTGCAAAAATAAGAACAAATAAGAATAGAATAAGGGGGTCAATGCAAATACTCCGGGTAGCCATTTGATTAACTGTTCAGCAGTCTTATGGCTTGGGGGTAGAAGCTGCTACTGGCCTGTTACTAGAGCGTAGATGTCATTACCGTTACGATTGATTGGCTTGTCATCTGGCAGTTGGGACCCAGGCCAGGGCAGTGAGGGGGTGCTGTCCTCCACTTTGGTCTCATTTATGGACGTATCAAACACAAACAGGGTTTTGTACTGGAGGAGAGGTGCAATGACAGCATTATTAAGTGATCATTAAACGATGTCCTGCTACTGTTTAATAGGGGACTGAGATGGTGACCATTCCAACAGTTACATTGGATGAAGAGTACCTGTTTATCGATGGTGGAGGTATAAATCACAGAGAAGTTCACGTCCCTGTCCCCATTCTCATCCAGCACGTAGTGTCCCCCCATACCTGCACACAGACACACACTATTATCTCTAACCCTTTAAGAGTATCACCATTTATCCTCCTGAGCAGAAAACTCTTGACCGGAACATCTGCCCTTAACAACCATTTGCTCCCTCATTATAGCATCAATAATCACACCACTGTGAGTAATAATTCCAAAGAAATTGAGGCTACGACCTAGTGCTATATTCAAGGTTCAGGTTGGGAAATGTTATCTAATACAAGAGGTTGCGGAAGACATATAACCACCTGAATTACTATGGTCCTCAGCTGTAAATGGACAAAATTTGAAACATTGCCCATAAAGGTCAGCCAAGAGAGAACACACTAATTAGCCATGTACTGAACTGTAAAATAAATCAAAGTGAATGGGTTCCTGCGTAATGTGTGGCCTTTCGTTCCTGTGTGGAGAATGACGGTGGTGTGACAAAAATGAAACATTTACTGTTCTGGTTTGTGCAAGTTCCCGTTGGACGAGAGTCAAAGATCAGATGCTAAAGGTTGCCGCCGAGCAGCTTTGCCAAGTCTAACAAGTATAGGTTCTCACCATTGCCTGACTTAAATTGTTATGGTGTTTAAATGGAGGACTGAGGACAGGATGGACCATGGCTCTGGTCATTAGGCCCTCCTATACCTTGAAAGGAGACATTCCTGAAGGGGTTTACATCGGGGAGATCCGTGGCAGGGGGCTGTGTCGCTCTGCCTCTCAGCTCACTGGTCAACCTCTGCCTCAGCACATGGCCAAAGAGCAACACACTGTCATGGTACCCCGCCACATAGTCATTTAACTCCTGCAACAGGAGAGGGGGAGCAGTGAGAGAGAGAGAGAGAGAGAGAGAGAGAGAGAGAGAGAGAGAGAGAGAGAGAGAGAATTAGACCCAACCAAATCATGAGAAAACAAAAAGAGAATTACTTGACAAATTGGAAAGAATTAACAAAAAAACAGAGCAAACTAGAATGCTATTTGGATCTAAACAGAGTACACAGTGGCAGAATACCTGACCACCGTGACTGACCCAAACTTAAGGAAAGCTTTGACTATGTATAGACTCAGTGAGCATAGCCTTGCTATTGAGAAAGGCTGCCGTCAGCAGACCTGGCTCTCAAGAGAAGACAGGCTATGTGTCTCGATCGTCTAACAGAGATGAGGACCAAGGCGCAGCGTTGCAGGCAAACATACTCTTTATTAGAGACACGATCAAAAACAACAAAACGATAACGTGACAGTTCACGGTCTAACACAAAAGACTAGAAACAAGATCCCACAAACTCTGTGGGGAAACAGGCTGCTAAAGTATGGTTCTCAATCAGAGACAACAAGCAACAGCTGAATCACGTTGCCTCTGATTGAGAACCACACTGGCCAACATAGAACAACAATACTAGAATGTGAAACCTAGAACAAAACACATAGACTTTACACACCCTGGCTCAACATATTAGAGTCCCCAGAGCCAGGGCATGACAGTACCCCACCCTAAAGGCGCGGACTCCGACCGCGCCCACCAAATACCACAGGGGAGGGACCGGGTGGGCACTCCGCTTAGGCGGCGGATCCGGCTCCGGGCCTGATCCCCGCTCCCTCTCCAACCCCCCAAAGTACCCCTGGTCCGGTCTGGCCCCGCTGGCCGGAGCTGGACTGCACACTGGTGGAGCGGATTGCTCTAGCTCCGGCGTGAAGCATCTGACCGGTGCCGGACCAGCCACCGGTGGAACAGGCACGGGCCGTGCCGGACTGACGACGCACACCACTGGCTTGGTGTGGGGAGCAGGAGCGGGCCGAGCCGGGCTGACGCAAACGCACCACTGACTTGGTGCGGGAGCAGGAGCGGGCCGGACCGGGCTGACGAGCGCACCACTGACTTGGTGCGGGGAGCAGGAACGGACCGTGCCGGGCTGACGAGCGCACCACTGACTTGGTGCGGGGAGCAGGAACGGGCCGAGCCGGGCTGACGAAGCGCACCACTGACTTGGTTCGGGGAGCAGGAACGGGCCGAGCCGGGCTGACGAAGCGCACCACTGACTTGGTGCGGGGAGCAGGAACGGGCCGAGCTGGGCTGACGAAACGCACCACTGACTTGGTGCGGGGAGCAGGAATGGGCCGAACTGGGCTGGCGACGCGCACCACAGGCTTGGTGCGGGGAGCAGGAACAGGCCGGGCCGAGCTGGCGACGCGCACCGTAGACTTGGTGCGAGTGGCAGGAACAGGCCGGACCGTACTGGGAACACACACCACTGGCCCTACGTGGGGATCAGGAACAGGCCGGACCGGACTGGCAACACACCCCAGTACCTCTCGCCGTGCCTCTACACCTTCCATCCCCTCTTCGACCAGTGGCCCCCGTAACCTGGCGGCCTCCTCTGCCAACCCGCTGGGCCGCTCTATCGCGGCCTCCTGCTGCCCCGACGTCGTGAGTCCCCCCCTAAAAAATTTCTGGGAGTCTCTCTTCCCCGTGGGCCAGGCCTCTATAGTTCTCGCCCAACTCTCGCTCTTCTGCTTCCAATTCCCGCCATTCAGCTCCTCATTCGGCTTGACCCAGTCGAAGCTCTTCCTCCACTGTTCCCAAGTCCACCCTCTCTGCTCCTCACTAGGCTGCTTGGTCCAGTTCTGGTGGGATCTTCTGTCACGATCGTCTAACAGAGATGAGGACCAAGGCGCAGCGTTGCAGGCAAACATAATCTTTATTAGAGACACGATCAAAAACAACAAAACGATAACGTGACAGTTCACGGTCTAACACAACAGACTAGAAACAAGATCCCACAAACTCTGTGGGGAAACAGGCTGCTAAAGTATGGGTCTCAATCAGAGACAACAAGCAACAGCTGAATCACGTTGCCTCTGATTGAGAACCACACTGGCCAACATAGAACAACAATACTAGAATGTGAAACCTAGAACAAAACACATAGACTTTACACACCCTGGCTCAACATATTAGAGTCCCCAGAGCCAGGGCGTGACACTATGTCCACACTGCCCACAAAATGAGGTGGAAACTGAGCTGCACTTCCTAACCTCCTGCCAAATGCATGACCATATTAGAGACACATATTTTCCTCAGATTACAGAGATCCACAAAGAATTAGAAAACAAACCCAATTTTGATAAACTCCCTTATCTACTGGGTGACAAACCACAGTGTGCCATCACAGCAGCAAGATTTGTGACCCGTTGCCACAAGAAAAGGGCAACCAGTGAAGAACAAACACCATTGTAAATACAACCCATATTTATGTTTATTTATTTTCCCATTTGTACTTTAACTATTTGCACATTGTTACAACACTGTATATCTATACATAATAGGACATTTGAAATGTCTTTATTATTTTGGAACTTCTGAGTTTAATGTTTACTGTTAATATTTATTGTTTATTTCACTTTTGTTTACTATCTACTTCACTTGCTTTGGCAATGTTAACATACATTTCCCATACCAATAAAGCCCTTAAATTGAAATTGAATTGAGAGAGAGAGAGAGAGAGAGAGAGAGAGAGAGAGAGAGAGAGAGAGAGAGAGAGAACAGAGAGAGAGACAGAGAGAGAGACAGAGAGAGATGGTATCTCTGTTCAGACATTAGGAAGTCAGAAGAACTGAGGAATGAAGACAGATGAGTGGAGCAGGGACTAACCGTGCTGTTGTAAACTATTGTGTTGTTGTATTGTCTCTCAGGCAAGGTGAGCACCAGAACATTGTCCATGCTTGGGCTGGCAGTCATGTTAGTGTGATACCTGTGGCTAGGAGATAGAAAAATTACATGGTTTCAACTTTCAATCATGGTCCCCTAAAAAACAATGCAATGCAATGTAACAAACTACCAAAACCAGTCTCACTTATAGATATCGATGAGGATGAAGACAATTTCTGGGGGAATCGTTGTTTCATTCTTTATAGTGGTGATGTCATCTGGGGTTCCACAGAGAATGAATACTGAAAAACATTGTGCAGGGGTGATAAAGCTGTATGATGAAATAACACCTAAAAGCATGTAGATAGGTTACAAAAGTTTTGTTTTAAGTAACCATTGATTTACTTCCTATTCGGGGTGGAACCAGTGGCTGGTGTGTAAAGCATGGATAAGACTTGAGAAGGTATTGAAGAAGACAGAGGGAGGCACACACCGTTGCTGTGTCTGTTTTCAGACTGAAGAGCTTTCTTTAGCTCTGTCTTGCTGCGTAGCATCTTTCTTGAGATTGACATAGCAAACTGGACCGAGGGTGCCTCCAGAGCATTGATGTACCTATGAAGATGGCAAAAGGGAAGTGATGTAACGGTGCACCATGGAGCACCCAACAATAAACGCTTCTCTCCCTGGCATCAAACTTACTCTAGATATGTATGTTACAGTGTTACAGTCTACCATACACATGCAATGAGCATCTCTGTACTGTCTGTATGTGTGTACATGGCGGAAATTCCCTTTCAAATGCACAGGTGTTCCCTCTCACCAAAAACAATCTTCAGTTTGGTCTGCCTTCTTGTAGACATAAGCCCTCTCCCAGTGCATCTTCAGACCATGTCTGGTGAAGTTCCAGAAGTGGACAAAGAAGTTGGAGATCTTGCGTGCCGGGGGCAGCAGGCGGGTCAGGTTGGCCTTGTAGTCACAGGACAGACCGAAGCTCCCAGCAGAGATGATGGGGATAGTCAGGGTCAGGCCTATCTCCACACTGAGACACACACAGACCAGGGGTCACACAGTTCTCCAAATAGAGGGATCATGACCTGCAGGTCAATCTGTCCTTATCTTACAGGACAGGATATTATAAACCAGCATAACAATAAACGCTATTATCATAATCACCAAGTGGGTCATTTACCACACGTACACATCATCAACTACTAATAATCAGGCAAAACAAATACTTTTTCAATGGGGATGACAGAGACAGGGATCATTAACATGCGTGTGTGCGTGCGTACAAGACAGAGAGAGAACTTACTCCACCATAAAGAAAGTGGCAAATGTACAGGAGGGTCCCAGCATGGCACATCCCACCTCACCTTTAGCCTGGAGCACAAACAAATCCGTATATAAACATAGGCACTCATGTTGTTGAGTAATGGGGAAGGGCTCGTCCCTGTCTCATTTCTCTTTCTAAAATAATGTCATCTTTATTAATCTTATAGGTCCTCCTGATCTGCCCAATGGACCGAAATTACAGTTTAGTTTCAGTATAGTCATTGACGGTATACAGTACCAGTCAAAAGTTTGGACACACCTACTCATTCAAGGCTTTTTCTTTATTTGTACTATTTTCTACATTGTAGAATAATAGTGAAAACATCAAAACTATGAAATAACACATATGGAATCATGTAGTCACCCAAAAAGTGTTAAACAAATCAAAATACATTTTATATTTGAGATTCTTCAAATTAGCCACCCTTTGCCTTGATGACAGCTTTGCACACTCTTAGCATTCTCTCAACCAGCTTCATGAGGTAGTCACCTGGAATGCATTTCAATTAACAGGTGTGCCTTGTTAAAAGTTAATTTGTGGAATGTATTTCCTTCTTAATGCGTTTGAGCCAATCAGTTGTAATGTGACAAAGTACGGTTGGTATACAGAAGATAGCCATATTTGGTAAAAGACCAAGTCCATAATATGGCAAGAACAGCTCAAATAAGCAAAGAGAAATGACAATCCATCATTACTTTAAGACATGAAGGTCAGTCAATACGGAAAACGTCAAGAACTTTGAAAGTTTCTTCAAGTGCAGTCGCAAAAACCATCAAGCGCTATGATGAAACTGGCTCTCATGAGGACCGCCACAGGAAAGGAAGACCCAGAGTTACCTCTGCTGCAGAGGATAAGTTCATTAGAGTTAACTGCACCTCAGATTGCAGCCCAAATAAATGCTTCACAGAGTTCAAGTAACAGACACATCTCAACATCAACTGTTCGGAGGAGACTGTCACGGTTTCGGCCGAGACTGCTCCTCCTCCTGGTTCGGGCAGGCTTCGGCGTTCGCCGTCCCCGGAGTACTAGCTGCCACCGTTGAATGTTTCTTGGTGTGATTGCTTTGGTCTGTCGTGTACACCTGTGTCTGTTTGTGTGCTGATTACGTGTCCTATAAGTTCCCTGTTTTGTATTGGTTAGATTGTGTGTTGTTGGCTGCCTGTCGTTCTGAGCTGCGTGTTTTGCGCTCTGTTTGTTTTGTTTAATGTGTTACGCGTGTTTGCGTAATTCCTTCGCCTCTGTTTGTTTTCGAGGTCGTGTATTGTATTGTTGCACTTTGGACTAGTAAAGTCTGTTTGGACGAAGCCTCTGTGTCCTGCGCCTGACTCCTCCACCACATCCACATCGGTTCTTCTGACAGAACAACACACCAACTATGGAGTCAGCAGGAGCAGTGGCGGCACCCAAGTCGCTGGAAGAACGGATCAGCTATCAGGACACCATGATCCGGCAACTTGGGGCCGCCATGGACGAGGTGTCCAACACTCTGCGCCGGTTGGTTACTGGAGAGGTGCCCACGCCTTCTTACACCATCCCATCACCAACGGCCAGTCCTCCTCTCTCAGCACCGGAACCCAGTGGCATTCGGCTCTCGCTCCCGAGGGCATATGACGGTTCTGCAGCCGGGTGTCAGGGGTTCCTCCTGCAGGTGGAACTCTACCTGGCTACCATACACCCAGCGCCCTCGGGATACGAGAGCGTCTCCGCCCTCATCTCCTGTCTATCCGGCAAGGCATTGGAGTGGGCCAACGCCGAATGGAGGGGAATAGACGCCGCTACCATCACCTACGCGGAGTTCTCCCGCCGCTTCAGGGCTGTCTTCGATCACCCACCTGAAGGGAAGGCAGCGGGGGAGCGTCTGTTCCACCTCCGACAGGGGAAGAGGAGCGCACAGGAGTTCGCACTGGAGTTCCGGACGCTAGCGGCGGATGCGGGGTGGAATGAGAGGGCCCTCATCGACCATTACCGGTGTAGCCTACGAGAGGTTGTTCGTCGTGAGCTGGCCTGCAGGGACACCAACCTATCCTTCGACCAGTTGGTGGACATCTCCATCCGTCTCGACACCCTGCTGGCTACCCACGGACGTCCCGAGTGGGGGTCGTCCATTCCACCCTCCAGCACCTCCGAGCCGATTCCCATGGAGCTCGGGGGTGCTGGCGCTAGAGAGAGGAGGAGAGAGAACCCGAGGGGGGCCACCCCCTGCACCAACTGTGGCCGTGGAGGACACACCGCAGCCAGGTGCTGAGGAGGGTCTCCTGGGAGAGGGGACAACAGGTCACGCACTGGGGAGTCATTTCAGGTGAGTAGGCGCCCCACTTACCCAGAGCTCTCTGTTGGTCACATGAGTATTCCTGTGAGATTTCCACAGGTGGCACCTCATTCCCAGCATAAGGCGCTAGTAGATTCAGGCGCAGCTGGGAATTTTATTGATCGGGCATTTTGTTATAGGTTAGGAATTCCCCTTCGGCCGGCAGAAGCCCCCTTTCCTGTCCACGCCTTAGACAGCCGGCCGTTGGGGTCGGGGCTGATCAGAGAAGTCACAGCACCACTTAAGGTGACGACGCAGGGGGGTCATGAGGAGATCATTCAGTTTTATCTGATTGACTCTCCTGCGTACCCCGTGGTGCTGGGGCTTCCCTGGTTAAGCGCCCATGATCCTACTATTGCGTGGCAACAGAGGGCTCTTATGGAGTGGTCTGCCCAGTGTGTAGGGAGATGTCTAGGTGTTTCCTTAGGGGCGACCTCGGTAGAGAGTCCGAACCAAGTGCCCGCAATGCGCATTCCCCCCGAGTATGAGGACTTAGCACTTGTGTTCAGCAAAACGAGGGCAACACGGCTACCACCTCATAGACAGGGGGACTGTGCGATAAATCTCCAAACAGGAGCGGCTCTTCCGCGGAGCCGTGTGTATCCCTTGTCTCAAGAGGAGACAGCGGCTATGGAGACTTACATAGCCGAGTCCTTGGAACAGGGATACATACGGTCCTCCACTTCCCCGGTTTCCTCGAGTTTCTTCTTTGTGAAGAAGAAGGACGGGGGTTTGCGCCCGTGTATTGATTACCGTAGTCTCAATCAGATCACGGTTAAGTACAGTTACCCTCTTCCACTGATTGCGACTATGACGGAATCATTACGCGGAGCGCAGTTCTTCACAAAGTTGGATCTCAGGAGCGTGTACAATCTGGTGCGCATTAGGGAGGGGGATGAATGGAAAACAGCATTTAGCACCACCTCGGGTCATTACGAGTATCTCGTCATGCCATACGGGCTAATGAATGCTCCTTCAGTCTTCCAATCCTTTGTTGACGAGATTTTCCGGGACATGCATGGGCAGGGTGTGGTAGTGTACATCGACGACATCCTAGTGTACTCTTCTACATGAGCCGAGCATGTAGCCCTGGTGCGCCGAGTGTTGAGAAGACTGTTGGAGCATGACTTGTATGTCAAGGCAGAGAAATGCCTGTTCTTCCAGGAGTCCGTCTCCTTTTTGGGTTATCGGTTGTCCGCGTCTGGTGTGGAGATAGAGGTAGACCGTGTGTCGGCCGTGCGTAATTGGCAAACTCCAACCACTGTAAAAGAGGTGCAGCAGTTCTTGGGTTTTGCTAATTACTACCGGAGGTTTATCCGGGGCTTTGGACAGGTTGCAGCTCCCATTACGTCCCTACTAAAGGGGGGTCCGGTTCGTTTGCAGTGGTCAGCTGAGGCGGACAGGGCATTTGTCAAACTGAAGAACCTGTTCACCTCGGCCCCGGTGCTGGCGCATCCGGATCCCTCTTTACCATTCCAAGTTGAGGTAGACGCGTCCGAGACCGGTATTGGGGCAGTCCTGTCACAACGGTCCGGCACGCCACCTAAGCTCCGCCCCTGTGCGTTCTACTCCAAGAAGCTCAGCTCGGGCGGAGCGCAATTATGACGTTGGGGACAGGGAGCTGTTAGCTGTAGTCCAGGCCCTAAAGGTGTGGAGGCATTGGCTTGAGGGGGCTCAACACCCTTTCCTCATTCTGACTGATCACCGTAACCTGGAGTACATCCGGGCAGCTAGGAGATTGAACCCTCATCAGGCTAGGTGGAACATGTTCCTGACCCGGTTTGTTTTTAAGATCACATACATCCCAGGGTCCCAGAACGGTAAGGCAGACGCCCTGTCCCGGCGGTATGACACAGAGGAGAGGTCCATTGAGCCTACTTCCATACTGCCGGAGTCTTGTCTGGTGGCTCCGGTGGTATGGGAGGTCGATACGGAAATCGAGCGGGCACTGCGTACCGACCCTACTCCCCCCGAGTGTCCTGTGGGGCGGACGTACGTTCCGCTCGAGGTTCGTGATCGTCTTATTTATTGGGCTCATACATCACCCTCCTCTGGACATCCAGGTATTGGCCGGACAGTGCACTGCCTTAGCGTGAAATACTGGTGGCCAACGTTAGCTAAGGATGTGAGGGTTTATGTCTCCTCCTGCTCGGTGTGCGCCCAGTGTAAGGCGCCTAGACATTTGCCCAGGGGTAAGTTACATCCCCTGCCCGTTCCACAACGACCATGGTCCCACCTCTCGGTGGATTTTGTGACCGACCTATCCCCTTCCCAGGGGAATACCACCATTTTGGTCGTTGTGGATCGGTTTTCCAAGGCCTGTCGTCTGCTCCCAATGCCGGGTCTCCCTACTGCCCTACAGACTGCCGAGGCCCTATTTACCCACGTGTTCCGGCACTATGGGGTCCCCGAGGATATTGTGTCTGACCGAGGTCCCCAGTTCACCTCCAGAGTCTGGGGGGCGTTCATGGAACGCTTGGGGGTCTCGGTGAGCCTTACCTCGGGGTACCACCCAGAGAGCAATGGGCAGGTTGAACGAGTCAACCAGGATGTGGGTAGGTTTCTGAGGTCCTATTGCCGGGACCGGCCGGAGGAGTGGTCTAGGTATATCCCCTGGGCAGAGATGGCCCAGAACTCTCTCCGCCACTCCTCCACCAATTTAACACCTTTCCAGTGTGTTTTAGGGTATCAGCCGGTCCTGGCACCGTGGCACGAGACCAGATCGAGGCCCATGCGGTGGACGAGTGGATTCGGCGCTCGGAGGAGACGTGGGGACGCTGCCCATGTCCATCTGCAGCGGGCCATCCGTCAACAAAAGGCGAGCGCCGATCGCCACCGCAGTGAGGGACCGGTGTACGCACCGGGAGATCGAGTCTGGCTCTCGACTCGAAACCTGCCCCTCCGCCTGCCCTGCCGGGAAGCTGGGTCGGCGGTTTGTGGGGCCCTTCAAAGTCCTGAGAAGATTGAACGAGGTGTGTTACAGGTTACAACTGCCTATTGAGTACAAAAATATTAACCCCTCGTTCCATGTGTCTCTTCTCAGGCCGGTGGTAGCTGGCCCACTCCAAGAAGATGAGATAGGAGAGACCCCTCCGCCCCCTTTGGACATCGAGGGGGCCCCGGCGTACAGGGTCTGGACCATCTTGGACTCGAGGCGCCGGATGAGTGGTCTCCAGTATCTCGTGGAGTGGGAGGGGTACGGTCCGGAAGAACGGTGCTGGGTGCCTAGGAGGGACATCCTCGATCCATCCCTCCTGACTGAGTTCCACCGTGGGCATCCCACGCGCCCGGGTCCGCGTCCTCCTGGCCGTCCCCGAGGCCGGGGTCGGCGCACGGCTGGAGCCGCGCGTCAAGGGGGGGGTACTGTCACGGTTTCGGCCGAGACTGCTCCTCCTCCTGGTTCGGGCAGGCTTCGGCGTTCGCCGTCCCCGGAGTACTAGCTGCCACCGTTGAATGTTTCTTGGTGTGATTGCTTTGGTCTGTCGTGTACACCTGTGTCTGTTTGTGTGCTGATTACGTGTCCTATAAGTTCCCTGTTTTGTATTGGTTAGATTGTGTGTTGTTGGCTGCCTGTCGTTCTGAGCTGCGTGTTTTGCGCTCTGTTTGTTTTGTTTAATGTGTTACGCATGTTTGCGTAATTCCTTCGCCTCTGTTTGTTTTCGAGGTTGTGTATTGTATTGTTGCACTTTGGACTAGTAAAGTCTGTTTGGACGAAGCCTCTGTGTCCTGCGCCTGACTCCTCCACCACATCCACATCGGTTCTTCTGACAGAGACTGCATGAATCAGGCCTTCATGGTTGAATTGCTACAAAGAAACCACTACTAAAGGACACCAATAAGAAGAAGAGACTTGCTTGGGCCAAGAAACACGAGCAATGGACATTAGACCGGTGGAAATCTGTCCTTTGGTCTGATGAGTCCAAATTTGAGATTTTTGGTTCCAATCACTGTGTCTTTGTGAGACGCAGAGTAGGTGAACGGATGATCTCTGCATGTGTGGTTCCCACCGTGAAGCATGGAGGAGGAGGTGTAATGGTGTGGGGGTGCTTTGCTGGTGACACTGTCTGTGATTTATTTAGAATTCAAGGCACACTTAACCAGCATGGCTACCACAGCATTCTGCAGTGATACGCTATCCCATCTGGTTTGCGCTTAGTGGGACTATAATTTGTTTTTCAACAGGACAATGACCCAAAACACACCTCCAGGCTGTGTAAGGGCTATTTGACCAAGGAGAGTGATGGAGTGTTGCATCAGATGACCTGACCTCCACAATCACCTGACCTCAACCCAATTGAGATGGTTTGGGATGAGTTGGACCACAAAGTGAAGGAAAAGAAGCCAACAAGTGCTCAGCATATGTGGAAACTCCTTCAAGACTGTTGGAAAAGCATTCCTCATGAAGCTGGTTGAGAGAATGCCAAGTGCTCATGAAGCTGTATCTAAATCAGTCTGTCAGTCAACATATAATATATTCAAGTAGCAATGGTCTCCTGGAAGAGATGGTATCAAGATGGGAATGGACATTACAGTCTAAAAAAGACTGGCTCACATGCAGGGACTTGAGTATCTCCACTCCCTCACAGGTGCTGCTCCCACAGCCCCTGCGTTTGTACAGCGTGGTGTTGAACCCATTGAAATTAGCCGTTAATGTGATGTTCAAACCTTGACAAGGGAGAGAGTGTTGTAGGAGGATGAGATAATAACTGTTATCAAGCATAATGAAATGTCCAATAGATTTGTGTGATAGGTTACAGCTGAATTTTGTTTATCACTGACACATTCGTTTAATGTTGAAATTAAAGTAAGTTCAAATTAAAAAATAAATACATGTTTCTGTACCTGCTGCAATGTTCAGTTGCCTGTCCGCTTTAATTGCTTTCAACACTGCACCCCTTACAAACCCTAGGCTCCAGTATGAGGTGTCATCCTCCAAAAGTACAACGTTCATGGTGTATTTGGGTTTTGATTTCATGCATTTGTCCAACATTCGGCTCTCAACAAGTGCCACAAATAAGACTCCAACGCACAGAAAACAATGTGAATGCAGCATTTTGATGCTGTATAGAACAGGACTGTAAAAAAGACTGTAAAAAAGACTCCACTATCTAAATCCAGATGTAGAAATTCTTAACATCTTAAGGGCTGCAGGCCACTCCAAACCAAAAAGGTAGAAAGTTAGAACTAGTAAAAAGAAAAAATATTGTTTAAAAAATCAGAATGTAATTATTATTTTATTTTTATGAGTAACCTACTTCAATTCTTAGATAGGCTAAATATAAAATGAAAAACAATGGTTAGACCTTCAAAAACTAAAAACTAATGAACACTCTAAGTTAGTTGCAATCACAGGAGACACTCCTACCAGAGCTGAGGTAAAACAAGAAAAAACGGGATAAAAATAACGTTATGTCAGCTCAACCAACTCTGTGGATTAAAGTAAGGGTACATTTAAAAAAAAATAGACAACCCTCTGATATTACTAGAAAGGTAGAAAGGTTTGAAGCAGTAGCGAAGGCAATAGATCCACCATTGAGCGCTTCAATGTCAGTGAGATAGCACGTCAGCCACTCTGTCCCACGCGTTAATGAACAACCACCAGGTGACAGATTGTGCACACAGAAGAGGGTGGGCAGCTATGCCTGACACCTACAGTTCCTTTATTTATATATCTCTATATGAAACTGAATGATTTAATCATGTTTATAAACATGCTATTTGTTCACCCTGTCAACTTATGGGAAGAATCCTGTAGTATGCAGAACACCCTATAGAAACATTGTAATTGCCCTTATTAGCTTCTTGTAGGCCCTGCAATAATCTCTTGCCTCTGAGAGTTGATCTCTTTAAGCATGGCCTTCATTGAGTCTCTATTGTTTCCTTGTATAGGACACAGGTGAGTAGGCCTATATCCAACTTTCAACTGACTAGTAGAAGGAATTGGAGGAAACAATGTGTTTCTCCTAATGAAAATTAAGAGAAACGAAAATACAAGAGATGAAAACAAAGACAAAGGAATGTTGACCAGCTCACAAGGAGGCATGTGAAAATCAAACAGGTAGATGTGAAATCGTATTGAGGACAAACAGTGATGTGAAATCAATGGAAATCATATAATTATTACACAGTAACACAGTCTAGAATGTCCCAGAAACTCCATGTTCAGTAGAAGGGAGAGCTTTTGCCGGGAGAGGGGCGAAGGTCACAAAGGCCATAAAATGGATGCCTTGTGTGTTGCTGATAAATTTGTCGGTTATAAAAGCAGGTAGATTGCAAGCCTATAAAACTGTTTTCTAGCCATTTAAAGGGGCAATCCGCAGTTGAAACAATAACAACGTGTATTCCCCACCACTGTTTCGGTAAAAAGCTGATTAATGGGGCTGCAGAAATGTAACCACTCTCAAATTCATAGATAGAGCTATGGATGCAAGGTCTGACCATCTATTATATCAAAACGATAGCGTTAACCATGTTTTGAGGCCATGCAATTTTTGTTTACATTTACACTGTTTAGAATATTGGAGTAAAACAAGCATATATTTTATGGTTCTGATGGGGTACGACAGTTGAACTAAGCTCATGAGATATTTATGGGTTATATTCTTCAAGAATCAATGGGTACATATCACTCATTTATAAGTCCAAAAATGGATGTAGTAACTGCGGATTGCCCCTTTAAAGCATACACACTACAACATTTTGTGAAATATACACATTTAGGAGAGACATACAGTTGAAGTCGGATGTTTACATACACTTAGGTTGGAGTCATTAAAACTCGTTTTTCAACCACTCCACAAATTTCTTGTTAACAAACTATAGTTTTGGCAAGTTGGTTAGGACATCTACTTTATGCATGATACAAGTAATTTTTCCAACAATTGTTTACAGACATTATTTCACTTATAATTCACTGTATCACAATTCCAGTGGGTCAGAAGTTTACATACACTAAGTTGACTGTGCCTTTAAACAGCTTGGACAATTCCAGAAAATTATGTCATGGCTTTAGAAGCTTCTGATAGGCTAATTTACATCATTTGAGTCAATTGGAGGTGTACCTGTGGATGTATTTCAAGGCCTACCTTCAAACTCAGTGCCTTTGCTTGACATCATGGAAAAATCAAAAATAATCAGCCAAGACCTCCGAAAAACAATTGTAGACCACCACAAGTCTGGTTCATCCTTGGGAGCAATTTCCAAATGCCTGAATGTACCACATTCATCTGTACAAACAATAGTATGCAAGTATAAACACCATGGGACCATGCAGCCGTCATACCGCTCAGGAAGGAGACGCGTTCTGTCTCCTAGAGATGAACGTACTTTGGTGCGAAAAGTCCAAATCAATCCCAGAACAACAGCAAAGGATCTTGTGAAGATGCTGGAGGAAACAGGTATGAAGGTATCTATATCCACAGTAAAACAAGTCTTATATCGACATAACCTGAAAGGCCGCTCAGCAAGGAAGAAACCACTGCTCCAAAACCACCATAAAAAAGCCAGACTACAGTTTGCAACTGCACATGGGGACAAAGATCTTACTTTTTGGAGAAATGTCCTCTGGTCTGATGAAACAAAAATAGAACTGTTTGGCCATAATGACCATCGTTATGTTTGGAGGAAAAAGGGGGGGGGGCTTGCAAACCGAAGAACACCATCCCAACCATGAAGCACGGGGGTGGCAGCATCATGCTGTGGGGGTAATTTGCTGCAGGAGGGACTGGTGCACTTCACAAAATAGATGGCATCATGAGGAAGGGAAATTATGTGGATATATTGAAGCAACATCTCAAGACATCAGTCAGGAAGTTAAAGCTTGGTCGCAAATGGGTCTTCCAAATGGACAATGACCCCAAGCATACTTCCAAATTTGTGGCAAAATGCCTTAAGGACAACAAAGTCAAGGTATTGGAGTGGCCATCACAAAGCCCTGACCTCAACCCTATAGGAAATTGAAAGAAAGGCAGAACTGAAAAAGCGTGTGCGAGCAAGGAGGCCTACAAACCTGACTCAGTTACACCAGCTCTGTCAGGAGGAATGGGCCAAAATTCACCCAACTTATTGTGGGAAGCTTGTGGAAGGCTACCCGAAACGTTTGACACAAGTTAAACAATTTAAAGGCAATGCTACCAAATAATAATTGAGTGTATGTAAACTTCTGACCCACTGGGAATGTGATGAAAGAAATAAAAGCTGAAATAAATAATTCTCTCTACTATTATTCTGACATTTCACATTCTTAAAATAAAGTGGTGATCCTAACTGACCTAAGACAGGGAATTTTTACTAGGATTAAATGTCAGGAATTGTGAAAAACTGAGTTTAAATGTATTTGGCTAAGGTGACTTCAACTGTATCAACTAAAACATTTCAGATATTCATAGGCTATTACCCAGTTTTATTTTCAGTTATCCAAAAGATGTATAGTTCACGTAAAATCATGAGAACGGGTTGCAGAAACACATATGCCTTCTCTGTGGCAGAACCTGTGTGTAGACTATAATACATTTTACAGGCTGGCATTTGTGTTTAAGTTGTTGTATTCCTATCCTCCTCACTGCCCTCCTCCCAAGATTGTGCCCAGTCTCTACGTGTATCATTCATTATCACGCTTGTTAGTGCTCATGTTCTCACATTGCTGTTGTTTTGCTCCTCATTGAACAGAAAATGATGACTGAAGCTCTTGCAGTGTGTGTTTATTGTTTGGGTTTCCATTATGCAAATCAACTCCTTTGGGTATTTACTCTGAGTGTGCATCTCTTTCTGGCATAAAAACATCTTCGCCCCAATACCTTGAACACTGACAGTATCTCTATCTTGTTCTGAGGCAATGGGCTGTTAGTTCTGTTTACTCAAGTCAAATACTCTGCACACACTCTTACGATGTGTTCAGGAAGGAGAACTGGGCACCGGGGCTGTAAAAACGTATAGAAACAGTACATTGAACGTATCTGAGTGTAATGACTGGGTTGGTTTGGGAAACCCAGTCATTTTGCCACATTAACACACACAGAGAGAGAGAGCTGAGAATGCTTCCGTCTACAAACACCCCAGTTGATTAGCAAATGGAGTAATAATGTGTTAAAGGAACAAGATTGTTTTTATAGTGACTGTAAAGCTCTCTGATTGCCACTGGACAGAGTGGCATGACGCGTGCCTGTTATGGGTGATGTTTTTGTTTCCTTCAGAAATATGGACTTTACTGAACACTTCAGTGCATCTATAAAAAGATAGGAAGGCTATGTCTATGTAAATGCTTCCTCACATACACACACACTCACACACAAACACAGACAAAACTTGTAGGCATACTATAGATAAGAAATGTAATTTTGAATAGAAGTACTACTACTTAAAACATGCAAACATTTTCACATACAAATCATAAAGACATTGTGTAATAAGTGAAATATTGCGTACTGCATAGAGTGATCTGTTGTGTATCACACAGTGTTTATGGGCAATAAACGACCACACGTCCGAGCAGAGTATTTCCTGTTCGCTGTAGGGTCTCAGTGTTTTTTCTCAGTGACTGAGGCTCATAATGGGATCCCTATGGCCTGAGTGACCGTCTGTCTCCTTTAGCCAGCCCTATTTATCTCTGTCCGTCCTGTAAATAAAATGTTTAGCAAAAACACAGATAATACAAAGCTCTGGATACTGCAGAAGCAGGCTGGCACCCCGACTAGGACCCTGACACATTTTTAATAAAGGGGAAAGTGAGAGTTGAGTAATGGTAAAGTAATTGAGGCATGTTGTAAGTTGTGTGTTGTGACTTGTGACTGTGAGTAATCCTGTCTCTGCTTCATAGTATCTGCTCTGTTATCTCCTTCCTCATAGGGCTGACCCTTATCTATTCATGGCTTTGGTATTAATGGGGCCTTTTAAAATACAGACTAAGTGACTGGCCTCAATATTCATCATGTCATCAATTATATGTTACTAAGGCCAACTGAAGCGTGTCTTTATATTAAAACATGTCTTATATTCCCTATACGTATATATACGCACAGAAAGACTATCTTGTTACATATTAAGGACACTAATAGATTCCAGGCCAAGTCAGTGATGTCATGTATTGCTGTTGTGAAATGTGAGAGGTATGGTCTGCATTTCTGCCCACAGTTTATTGTCCATTAATCACATTACAACAATCTTTTTGACTAAAAAAGCCAACAGAAGTTCAAAGTCTACCTAACCTAGTCTTAAATGTTGCTCAATGGACAACCCTTTGTGAATTGACCAGATGGCCCTTATACCTAGTATCTCCTTAGCATAGTCTAGTGATAGGCCTATTTAATTTTTAAAAAACACAATCCCAACAGATGCTGTTAGTCTTATTGTACTCATGACTATGTAGCCATTCTCCTGAGAGTGGTGAATGAGGTTATAGACAACCATCGAATACTATCAAATTTGCTCCTCTGATATTGATTCCTAGATTAAGGTGCATTGTGTGTATCAGCTAAATATAGAGCAAGGGTATACCAAGATAACTGGTAGCAGGATAAAAGACACACAGTAGGAGCTTTAATCAATTGAATTTGAAGTTGTATTAGTCATATGTACAGGATAGACATGGTCCAACGAAATGCTTACTTGCAGGTTCCTTCTTAACAATGCAACAACAATAAGAAATATATTTTTTTATATATTTGAAATGCGTGGTTTTCATGTCCATTCATGATGTTTGAATATTCAAATATGGACTATTTACTAAGGAGTGATGCAAAACAAATGGACAAGATGGTTCTAAACAGCTCCTACCCCCAAGCCATAAGACTCCTGAACATCAAATCAAATGGCTACCCAGACTATTTGCATTGCCACCCTTAACAGACTATTTGCAGATACCCTTAACAGACAAATCCATCGAACAGCCCTCAGAGCCTCCTTCGGGATATACCTGTTCTGCACTATGCCATTTGGCTTGCATAGGGCACCGGCATGTATATTGTTTAAGCCTGCCCTCTTGTGGACAACTAACTTACTGATAATAAAAGTGATCACACAAATGTCCTGGTAATCCTGCACAACAACTGTATCCAGACAGTCTGTCTCCAGACAGAGCCAAGTGTGAGTGTGTATCTTGGAAGTTGGATCTGTCACCATTTACACAGGTAATTAAAGCAACACTTGATGGATGTATCAGCTAAACGTTATTCATCATACTATTCTCACTGCCTGGCCTGATTAATGCCCTGGCTGGCCTGACATGCAGTAAGGAATCATTCCATTGCTTGGGCTGTGAATTTATTATATGACAGGCTACATTGTACAGATTTAGGCACAGTCTGAGCACTGTTGAGATGGGTCTTAAATCAGTCTTGATTTTACATGGGAGGGGGCTATGTATAAACATCTTGCCATCGCCCACTCCGCGTCATCAAACATAGAAGCTGCGATTGGCTGTTTGTATGTAGCCTACGAGAGTCGAGACACTGTTGCAAAATAAACCTGAGACGTGTCGCGCTGCTGTGATGATTGTTTGAATTCGATCGAAAACGGTGGCAGAACTATTCAGTCTGAGGATAAGCTACAGTTCAACAACTATTGGATATGGTTTGTCGTTATCTACTATACCGCATGGCATAAATTATAAATTATTTATCCAACCAGTGGTAGGCTAAACATTTTACAGTAGCATATACTGTAGTCTTTGTTTTGCATTAGAGGCAAGATCAGAAAAGTGTCACTCTTACCCAGAAGATTACTTACACATTAGTAACACTATCATTGCAAAAGAAGAAATGGATGAATCAAAGGGTTCTTCAAAAAGAACTATTCTGTGTTTATTTGACGTGGACGGAACTCTTACCCCACCGAGAGAGGTATGCTAAATAACGTTTTTTATTATCCCATTGTATTAATTGTGTTTTGTTTGTCATTTTCTTTCTTCTAATGTTGCTTTCCAACTTGTTAAGCCTTTCAATTTTTTAAGGAATTATAGGGCGCTTAGCCAATTGCCTTGCCATCTTGATAGCACAAAACGGTTGGCATAATGTCAATGTCTTATCTGCTGCAAAGTCTGCAATGTTCCTGCATGTTATGTAATGATTTACTATTTTCTGTCGATATACTTCCTGATAATGTAGGCAAACACCATTATTTTCTGTCCTTCCAAGTTCTTGTTTTCGTATATTATTTAATCCCGTGGTTGTAGCCTACTGTTCTCAAATGCCAACTCTTCCGAATGAAAATGAAATGTCTTCGTTTGCACCTGAAACTTGTATTTCACTGAAAGTCGCGCGCGCCCCATGAAGCAGAGATATAATTAATTTGGAAGAACGTTATGTCCTCCGTCCGTCCGTACGAGAAGACGACTGTAGGCTACTGTTGCCTACTTGCACAACACTCATGATGTCAAGTTTCATATAGCATACCGGTGGTGGTCAACCCTAGACCACGGTTACACTGGGACACTGCTTACGCCTATTCAAAATACCCTGCTGTTTCCTGAAAGTTTCAAGTCCGTCCATGTGAAGTATCAATTACCTTGCAGCTGTTCGCGCCAATCCTTAAAGGCTCAGTGCAGTCAAAAACGTGATTATCCTGTGTTTTATATATATTGTCACACTATGAGGTTGGAATAATACTGTGAAATGGTGAAAATTATAATAATGCCCTTTTAGTGTAAGAGCTGTTTGCTGTTTGAAAAGACAGCTGTTTAAATTTCAGCCTGTTTTGGAGGGATGGCGTTTTGGCATGCCTGTTAATAGACCAATGGGAAAGAGAGTTCCAAACCTCTCAGCCAATAACAGCTAATTTTTTGTTTCCCCCTCCCCAGTCAGACCACTCTCAGACAGTCCTAGCAAAATTCTTGCTTGAGAAATTGCTCTTAGCTCTGAAGCTATTTTTGTTTCTTTTTGACAATTAAGGTACTTAATTGTTACTCAGAAATGATTTGATATTGAGATAAGAACAGCTGCATTGGACCTTTAATGGACAGATAACTGATAGTAAACAACTTAAATTAGGTATATAGGAAGAAGAGTCACATGGAGTTCCTTCCCTAAATACTCTTTCCTCTATGACTACGTTGATCAAGGATGTTGACATTCATAATGGGGTTAGCCTATTAGTCATGTCCTCAGCCTCTTTTGACCCTCAGATTTGAAATGCCAGATAAGCAATGAATAATCAGTGAAACAGCTCCCTAGTGCTTTTCATAATGATTTCAGTAGTTTAACAAAAAATTACTAATGAATTTGATGATAAATAGTTAACTCTCTGTTACACAACGCTGCATCAATGAATGTCTTTGATATTGTCATGTGTGAAAACAGGCAGTTCTCCATGTCTTCAAATAATTCAATTAAACAGGAGGATAAAAATTGAGATGATCTCTCTTATCTCTGCCCATCATCACAAGATTATGTCTTTGTTGTAACAGCCTACAATATGATATTTTTTTGTCTATCTGCGTTCTTGTCTCAGTGTCTGGACTGGTGATGTAAAGAAATGGTCAATGACCGTCATGTGTAGGCTGTGTCCAGTTCAACAGCTGTTGGTCGGTCACAGAGACATAAGTGTGCAGAATAAACCCACTGCCCTTGTATTATGTAATGCAGTTTCCTCATGTGAGTATGAGGCAGTCCCTGCCTGATCCGTCTGCCAAAGTCTCTCTGGCAAGAGGGAAAGCTTGTTTAATATGATTATTTCTGCAGAGGGTCAATATAACACTATCAAAGCTGCTCCTCCTTCAGAGACAGATGGTAATCTCACTCTGTCTATGCTACCTAACCTCACAAACAAAAGCATTCTCCTGCTTTGTGGTCAGACAAGAAAAGCAATTTTCAGGACTGTGAATGCCTATCTTGTCACAGTTTATATTATGAGTCCCTAAAACGGTGTTTTCAATGATAGACAACACAAACAGGTACAGACTGTGTGTGTGTGCGTGGGTGCGTGCGTGCACTCGTTGTGTGTACGCGTCGTGCGTGTGTGCTTACACCCTGCAGAAAATCGACCCACAGCTGGATGAGTTTTTCCAGTCACTGCGCAGGAAAGTGAAGATCGGCATAGTGGGCGGATCAGACTACTCAAAGATCGCAGAGCAGCTGGGGGAGGGAGATGAAGGTGAGCGCTCCTCATTCTCACTTTGGTCTCATTTCAGTCTCACATATTCACCCTCAAACCCATCTTACTGCCTTTGTCTCACAGGGCTTTGCAAACCCCAAAAGGCTGTCGCTTTCATGTTCATGAAATTATTTCAGGGACATTCAGCAGAGAGACAGTTTAGGGGCTTTCATGTTGGCAGCCCACTCTCATTTGACATCAGTCCATAAATGGACCCAGATGGAGTTACATGTTTGCTCATGTACCTGTGTTACATTCCCTTCCTTCCCACCCACCACCAGAGACCTTGACACACTGACCCTGTGGTGGAGTTTACACACAGCAGTGGAGACTGGCCACCAACACACTGACAACTGACCGTTATCACTCAGAGCAGCAACAAAAGTAAAGCAACGAACAATAGAGTACATTTAAGGGGGAGTGCTACTAGTGCATTCAAGGTTTTCATTTTTGCAGCAGCAGTTCTCTATCCTGATCATCCCCAGACTGCATTATGCAAGACTGATTGAGATGCTCAGTACTTTGATACTCTAGCCATGTGAGATATGTGTACAGTGAATGGACAGGACAGAGATTAAACTGCACTATTCCAGGTAGTGTTACATAGGTGGTAATCTGCAATGACCAATAATCCCGCTGCACGAGGTACAACATGCCTGTGTTCCAGTTGGGGGAGTTCTTTTAGGCTACGTGCTGGTAGCTTGTGTTGTCTATTTACTATGAATGTTCTCACAGTGCTCCTCAGTAACACACTTTTACCTAATTTGCCCCCTTTCTCTCTTACAGTGATACGGAAGTTTGACTATGTGTTTGCTGAGAATGGCACGGTGCAGTACAAAGATGGGAAGCTCCTTTCCAAACAGGTGGGTGTGACTGAGGTGAGGGAAGGAATAACATATATTTTGGCTCACCAACAAGCCATTTAAACCTGATTCCATGTAAACAACATGCAGGGATAACCTTTTTTCTTGTACACTGTACTCAGCTATGAAGACTGGAAGGGAAAGTTATGATCATGCCTTTAAGAGAACTGCACTGTGTTAATAATAAAAGACAGTTCAAATATTTGAACTATGTCCTTTCTCCTACAGGCCATCCAGAACCAGATAGGAGAGGAACTACTACAGGACCTCATTAACTTCTGTCTCAGCTACATGGGGCTGATCAAGCTGCCCAAGAAAAGGTGAGACTCTGACCTACTTTCAGCTCCTTTTCCATGTGTCTAGTCATTCAGAGGCCCCAGGGCCACTACAACTTGTCCATCAAAGCTGCAGGCATTGGAGAAAGGAATGCTGGCTCTGTCCGTATTCCTAAGGGTGTTCTCCAGTTTGACAAGCTGAAATCACAGAGAGACTAAGACAGAAGGATTGATATGTATCTGGGTGGAAATACATATTTGCTTGAGAAACAAAGCAATTCTGAATCTAACGCTAGAATCTCTAGAATTTTAGTATGATGGTTTGTAACAAAGCCACACTAAAGTCTCTTCTTACAGATTAATGCCTTATTCTGCCCTCAGGGGCACCTTTATCGAATTCCGCAATGGAATGCTGAACATCTCCCCCATTGGCCGGAGCTGCACACTTGAGGAGCGAATCGAATTCTCTGAAATCGACAAGGTATTACACAGTATAAGAGTGCCTAAATAATGATCCAAACACCAATCGTTATCTTCTAAGGAAAACGCCTAAACGTATAAACGTGTGAAATTAAGAGTAAACAAACAAAGCCCGTGTTATTGATTGAGTCATGTTTCAACCTCGTATAACCTCAAATCACTGCACAGTGCAAGCAGGCATGATTTTCTCTTATATTCTGTTATGTTGGCTCCTATTAAAAGGAGAAGAGAGTAAACAAGTCAAAACAATGCTGAGCCTTCAAGATGGCTGAACAGACAGCCCATTGATGTTTCACAGCCACACATTATGGAGGGTCTAGTGGTCTGATGGGTGATGTGGAGAGGCTTAACCCTTAGTTGTCTGAAGTCTGACCGCTTTCCTTAACCTCTTCACAGAGAGAGAAAATAAGGGAGAAGTTTGTTGCGGCCCTGCAGGAGGAGTTTGCTGGGAAGGGTCTACGATTTACCAGAGGTAAGCCAACTGGCACAGGATGTGAGCTGGGAATTAATATCAGTGTAACTATTAACACCTCTAGTCTTGTATTTCAGTATTTTTTTGTATGCCACCTGTGCATGGTGTGATATCTACATTTCAAGACTAATTTACAACCATTTATCTCTCAGATAGAACCCTGTTATGACTTGAACGTACTTACTCCTTTGCTGTCTTTTCCTTGCTGTTGTTTCCTATATGCCAGTTCACAAAGACTGTCTGCCATGCGTAGTCAATCTCCTGGACACATTGTGCCCAACATTGGGGCAACTTCAATAAACATTACTCTCCCCTGCTCCACTCTCTGAGGTTTAGTCAGACTAGGTGTTTGCTCACTGTGTAACGAGGTGTGGGACTTACTTAATGGCCTGTGAAACTGTACACAATTCAGGCAGCTGCAAAAAACTGCTGGAAATAAGGCTGTTGTCTTCATAAGGCACTCTGTTAAAGCCCTGGGCCAGTAGCAGCAGTAGTTACAAACACACACATTCATCCTTACTTCACTCTAACGGAGTGACTGCCCTGGGAATCCTTCTGATTGCTGATGTTAACTGAGAATCCTTCTGGTTGCTGATGTGGAAGCTGATGCTCATTGCACTGGCAGCAGAGCCAGTTGGAGGGCTGTTTGCACTGCAGCCGCAGAGCCTGATAAAACGAGCCAATGAGAAGGCTAGGGCATAAGATTTATGTGTTTGCTCATTATGGTCTGTATCTGCACGTCTACCCTGCCTCGGTTTGTTCACATTTCACATAATAAATGCAATGCTGTTTATGTCTATGCAGCACTGTCTGTTCTTACGCCATAGGTTTTTGCCTGTGTCACTCAGCTCAAAAAGTGACATTGCAGCGTCCCTTCAAATACAGGCACCTTTGTCCTGTCTCTGTTTTCTTTTACCTTTATGGTATATGGCCAGGGGTGGGGAAGGGAGTGGGTGGGGATGGGCTGAGGATGTGGGTGTTTGTGGCCAAAACACCCTCTGATTGTCTGAAACCTCCCTAGCTGTTGCCTTTTTGAGCTTTCCCTTTAAAGGGTCAAGCAGCAGTTGCTACATCCATTTTTGGACTAATAAATTAATTATATGTACCCATTGATTCTTGAAGGATATAACTTAGTGAGCTTAGTTCAATTGTCATACCCCATCAGAAAGCAAA
The DNA here is from genome assembly GCF_020615455.1 of Coregonus clupeaformis. NCBI lineage: Eukaryota > Metazoa > Chordata > Actinopteri > Salmoniformes > Salmonidae > Coregonus > Coregonus clupeaformis. The sequence continues at coordinate 21,683,292 of NC_059198.1, read as the reverse complement.
ATATAAGCTAGTTTTACTCCAAAGTTTGTAAACAAAGTAAATGTAAACAAACACTGTATAGCCTCAAAACATGGTTAAAACTATCATTTTGATATCATGGATGGTCAGTCCTTGCATCCATAGCTCTGTCTTTGAATTTGAGAGTGCTTACATTTCTTCAGTCCATCCCCACAATTTTTACTGAAACAGTGGTGGGGCGCTTTGTTATTGCTTCAACTGCTGATTGCCGCTTTAAACACTTCAGCATTATGAGGGTAATGAAGTAGAATCTGAAGGCAGGGGGGATGGGCGAGACGCAGAATTTAAACTTACTTTGCTGAGGGATTTTCATGCACATTCACCGCTCATTTAAATCAAAGATGAACTGCTCTGGTTGTAGAATGAAAAGGAAAGAGCGATTAAAAGAAAGGAGCCAGCCACAGGCTGTGTTTGTGGAACTGAGACCACCTCATGGCAGCCTGATGGCTGTCACATACTGTTAGTGACCTCATGGTAAGACTGTCATCCCTGGACACAGACTGTATGTCAAGGCCATCGCCACACAGTCGATGCACAGGGCATAAATAAGTCTGTTCTGCTGAACTGAGCACAGTGATTGCGGCTTTTAATATCCTTTCATGCTTTTTGAGGTGAGAATGTGTTGGGCTCCAAGTCTGTTGCAGAGAAATGTGCAACATTGACCAGTTGAAGGTGCAGTCTTAAAAATATCTCAAAGCTGCTGTTCCTATAATGGGGAAAATATCATACCTATTTTACATGCATTGGGCATCCTCACTCATCAGTGCATTGACCAACCTAAACAAATATCCCATACATGGCATGGGATAGCTGGTTGTAATGCGTTAATAATCATCACTAAAACATGACTGAGGGTTTATTTTATTGGAGGGACTAATATTATGTTCAGTAACATGATGTTAAATTGTAATGTATAAATTGAAGTTGACTGAATTATTCCCCTTCATGTGCCTCTATTCAGGCGGTCTCATCAGTTTTGACGTGTTCCCTGAAGGCTGGGACAAGAGGCTCTGTCTGGACGTGCTGGAGGGGGAGGGCCTGGACGCTATCTATTTCTTTGGCAACGAGACGTCATCTGTAAGTGAAGGGGAGGACCTTGTGGACGTGTCAGTGATGGTGGGGAATGCTCTGAGGCTAAAGATAGCAATGAGAGTAGGATTGTGCTGTGGCTTGAATGTCAAAGGTTAAAGTTCAGAGATCATTGTTGTTGTCAATATAAGTGGAGTTGACCCCTGCCTGAAAGAATGTTGCTATGTTGCATGAGCTTTGTGATGGTTGTGTGTTTATTCAACCTCTTTTACTGAGACATAGAGAGAGATAAAGAGTGAGTGAGGAAACAAGGAAAGAGGTCGACAAGGGTGAAAAGGGCAGTCAGTGCAAACCTATTTGCGAACAAGCAGATTCTAAAGCCGTATCTACACTCCTCTCTGTTCAGGGGGGCAACGACTATGAGATCTTCAATGACCCGCGCACCATTGGTTTCACAGTGTACTCACCAGAGGACACAGCCAGGCACTGTCGAGAAATTTTCTTCAAAGCTCCCGCTAATGAGTCGTGATGAGTCGTGCAGAAGGAACTCTCCCAGTCAGCTTCCCTTGGGCTCCCCCTGTTGTTCAGGGCAGGTACTAAGAGCACCTGGAGGAGAAGAGGTGGAGATGGGAGTCAAACCACTACAGACTTTTTAAAGTAATCAATTCATTGTTGTTGTATGATATTATTCTAACTAGCACTGGACACATAAAGGGATCATTAGTAATTCACATTGGCTGGACTCCCATGGAAATTACTATGAGATGTGGACAGAGGCTGCGCCAGTTACAAGTGTACTAATGTTTTCAGTTTTTATCATGACTAAGTGTTTCTCAAAAGGTTTTAATCTATCAAGCCAATGGTTTTTGTAGCATGTCCCTGTATTTGTATGTAACATCAAATTAACCAAAATGTCTTATATCATGTGAAGATGTATATACATTTTGAGTATATAATGTAAATACCCACTTATGTTTTGCACTAATATTGATATCTGATCTGATATTGATCTGACAAACTGGGTTTTGAATAATTTGTTTTCTTTATGAATGTAGTGAGTGATTAGTGTTGTCTCTGAACACTGCACAATGAAATGAAGAGAGAGAAGAGAGAGAGTGTTTTTTTGCTCTGTGCCTGTCCACTGAGATATGAGATTAATGACACATACAGTGCGTATAGAAAGTCTACACCCCCTAGAACTACACCTCTTTTCAAATTTTGTTGCGTTACAAAGTGGGATTGAAATAGATTTAATTGTAATTTTTTGTCATTGATCTACACAAAATGCTCCATAATGTCAAAGTGAAAATAAAATTCTACGATTTTTACAAATTAATACAAATTAAATAACTAAAATATTGTTGTTGCCTAGGTATTCACCCCCTTTGTTTAGGCAAGCCTAAGTTAGTTCAGAAGTAATATTTGGCTTAACAAATCCCATAATAAGTTATATGGACTCACTCTGTGTGAAATAATAGGCTTTTTCGAAAGCCTCATAAAGAAGGGCAGTGATTGGTAGATGGGTAACATTTACATTTTAGTCATTTAGCAGACGCTCTTATCCAGAGCGACTTACAGGAGCAATTAGGGTTATGTGCCTTGCTCAAGGGCACATCGACAGATTTTTCACCTAGTCGGCTCGGGGATTAGAACCAGCGACCTTTTGGTTACTGGCACAACGCTCTTAACCACTAAGCTACCTGCCGCCATAACAAATCAGACACTGAATATATCTTTAAGCATGGTCAAGTTAATAATTATGCTGTGGATGATGTATTAAACCACCCAGACACATCAAAGATGCAGTCGTCCTTCTGAACTGAACTGAGCTGCAGGACAGGAAGGAAGGAAACTGCTTAGGGATGTCACCATGAGGCAATTGGTGATTTTAAAACAACTACAGAGTTCAATGGCTGTGATGGGAGAAAACTGAGGATGGATCAACAACATTGTAGTGACTCCACAATAATGACCTAAATGACAGAGTGAAAAGAAGAATAAAAATATTCCAAAACATGCAACAAGGCACTAAAGTAATACTGCAACAAAAAAAAACGGCAAATGAATAAACTTTTTGGCGTAAATGCAAAGTCTTATGTTTGGGGCAAATCCAACACAACACATCACTGAGCAATTGCCTCCTTATTTTCAAGTATGGTGGTGGCTGCATCATGGTATGGGTATGCTTGATATCTGCAAAGACTGGGGAGTTTTTCAGGATGAAAAGTAACGGGAAGGAGCTAAGCACAGGCTAAATCCTGCTTCAGTCTGCTTTACACCAGACACTGTGAGATGAATTCACCTTTCAGCAGGACAATAACCTAGAACACAAAGCCAAATCTACACTGGAGATGCTTACCAAGAATACAGTGAATGTTCCTGAGTGGCCAAGTTACAGTTTTGACTTAAATCTGCTTGAAACTCTATGGCAAGACTTGAAAATTGCTGTCTAGCCATGATCTCCAACACCTTGACAGAGCTTGAAGAATATTTTAAAGAATAATGGGCAAATCTTGCACAATACAGGTGTGCAAAGCTCTTATGAGATTTACCCAAGATGGCTCAAAGCTGTAATCGCTGCCAAAGGTGTTTCTAACATGTATTGAATCACGGGGGTAAATACTTATCTAATCAAGGTACTGTATAAAAAATAAAAAATAAATGTTAGAATTTTGTCTAACCCTTTGACAGAGCATTTTGTGTAGATCGTAAAAAAAAAAAAAAAGAATAAGACATTTAAAGCAATTTTAATCCTACTTTTAAACACAATAAAATGTGAAGATATCCAAGGGGGGTGTAGACTTTCTACACTCTTAGAAAAAATGGTTCCAAAAGGGTTCATCAGCTGCCCCCATAGGAGAACCCTTTTTGGGTTCCAGGTAGAACCCTTTTTTGTTACAGGTAGAACTATTTTGGGTTCCATGTAGAACCCTCTGTGGAAAGGGTTCTACATGGAACTCAAAAGGGTTCTTCAAAGGTTTCTCCTATGGGGACAGCCAAATAACCATTTTAGGTTCTAGATAGCACCTTTTTTATAAGAGTATAGGCACTGTAGAGAGATGTCTTGCCTCATCTATGCAATTGCATATAAATGATTCTGGCTACTTCAGTCTGCACCGCTATAAGAACTGGATCTCACAGATGGTTTAAACACCCTCTTCAATTCCTACCCAGTATATTCACAGGCACACATCCTTTAGTTGTATCTTAAAAGGTTAATGACGTCTGCTACAAATCCAATCATCTGGATGTCTTGACCCTTCTGCCAAAGGCCATTAGACCTTCCTGAATGACAAATCTAAGCAATTATGTTTTATTCTATAATTTATTTATTTCAGATAAGGCCCATGAGTGATTGATTGTGACTTTATTAATGAACCAATGAAGGTGTGACCTGGTCACAGTATGATATAAAGCATAGGCCATGTTTTTGGCTTATCAGGGTTAATTTGAAAGTTATAATGTAATTCTGGATTTTACATAGACTATTCTTTATAACAGTCTTTGTCCCAAATATTCACACATTTTAAGTGACCTAACAGATAAACTGAAATTAAATATTTAGCATTTGATGTCACCTTCATAAACCATGTGTTGTGGTTATGAATTGGTGCCTTCTTGACCTGATTATTATGCTATTGCCCAAGTCTGCGGATGTTTGTGGGATCAGATGACCTCCTTAGTAAATGTAACACTCCCACAACCGTCTGTGATAAAGGTCAAGAGGACTCACTTGTACAGTTTGATCAACATACACTAATTGTGAAATCATCATGTGATTGTTGAGTACTGTATTCATTTGAACTATGTATATGTACGTTCATTGTAATACATTTTTTAAAATCATTGCGACAATTGCGACTCATTGTTTTTTGTACAACAGATGGAAAGTATAACTAAGACATAGGCATGTCATTCTAATGTCACAGACTTTGTACACCCTTAACTCCAAAGATAAATGGATAAATACTAAATAAGGATAACAGCCACCATAATTGTGAATCATAAAATGTTTTTAGTGTGCTTTCAAGGCTCACATAGAAATGACGGTAAACTATAGCCACAGTGGCTTGTCTAACAGAAAATGCTCTGAACTGTGACCAATGGAAAATCTGGCATTTTAACTGAAACTAAAATATGAAATAAAATACCCCAGAAGAGTAAGAATGAAGGATAGAAAAATGCATAGAAATAGCATAGATATGGAGAAATGCTAAACATAATGGGCAGACATGAAACAAATTCAAATAACAGTTCAGTAAAAATCAAATGACCATATCAGAATTTTAACAAATACATTTAAATGTATTTCAATTCCATTGACAGTGTGTTACAGTGTCTCTCAGACAATAGAAAAGAGATTCAGAAAGAGTTTCAAAAACCTTATAGTAATTTGCTCATACCATCATGGTGAGTTAGAATTTGCAAACAGGACTACAAATTGCTACATGATAAAGCCTAATGGGAGTTGTAGTCGGTTTGGCAGTATTTCGGAATGGAAGTTCAAGTTTTTAAGTGCAATCTTTTAACTACAATGTCCAAAACTTAAATCCAGTAACCTCAAAACTAATGGATACAAAAAAATCTAAACAAAATGATCAAATAAATATATATATAAATAAAAGGCAAACATACAAAGATGGTTGCTCTCTCAATCAGACGTTTCCGATTCTGTAACTCTAAACCCTCATCAGTTCTTTTCTCTCCAACCTCATTTTGATTTCACACCAATAGTAATGCTTCTCCTCAAAATGGTGTCGGATTTCTCATTCTATTTCCTCTACCACTCCGCTCTGTCCCCTCACCCACTTCCAGTACCTTCAGATTTAACATATTCTCCTCCCTTACTTGCTTTTATGACTTATCAATCCAGTCTGTACCAACCACATCCTAGTTCACGAATGGCCAACTTGTGTCCTGAGGAGCCAGTCAGTGTATCTATGGTTTTGTTCCAGCCCAGCTGTAGTACACCTGATTTAGACAGACTCTCCAGCACCAGTTGGCTGTCCCTGCCTGCCCTAGCCAGACCCCTCACCCTTCCCACCCTAGCCCTCCCTGTACCCAAGTGTAGACAAACAGGTCAGCGCTGAAGCCTAGCTCTCCTCTAGCTGGCTGATGATCTGGCCAGACCAGGTCTCATGCTTCGTCCCTGGGTTCAGATGAACGATCTTCACCTCCACGGCCTGGACCTTCAGGTTTTTGGGTGGGATCCGGGAGACTTTGTATGTGACCTCATCTCCTTCTACTGGGACATACTCGCCCTCGATACTGAAATAGATTGAATTAATGATTTAGATGTTCATTTACTGTACAATATGAATATGCAGTCAGTTCCTGCTCTGAACTGACACTGAACACTGATGTTACATTGTTGCTCTGAGATAGAAAGCTGTGAACAGAATCTTAAAAACTGGGCATTTTGTTAATTTTAGCAATTTGCCAAGCTAAAGAAGGTTGTTGTAGTGATGATGGCCACTCACTCCGAGATGTGAACAAAGATGTCATCTCCGCCATTGGTGGGGCGGATGAAGCCATGACCTTGTGACCTGCAGAAGCTCTTGCACACGCCCTTAAATGCTGGCCCTGAGGTGGCCCGCACCGTGCTGAAGAGGGAGAGACAGGGGAGAGAGAATCATGTCCCCTCTAAACAAAACATTACATCAACACACCATATCCCTTCTGCTACTGCTTGTGAAAACAAGTTATTCTCTAAGAAGTTAAGGAATGTACTTCTAGGCAGAGTTGCAAAGAAAAAGCCATATCTCAGACTGGCCAATAAAAAGAAAAGATTAAGATGGGCAGTCTGAGATATGGCTTTTTCTTTGCAACTCTGCTAGAAGGTCAGCATCCCGGAGTCGCCTCTTCACTGTTGATGTTGAGACTGGTGTTTTGCGGGTACTATTTAATGAAGCTGCCAGTTGAGGACCTGTGAGGCATCTGTTTCTCAAACTAGACACTCTAATGCATTTGTCCTCTTGCTCAGATGTGCACCGGGGCCTCCCACTCCTCTTTCTATTCTGGTTATAGCCAGTTTGCGTTGTAAGAGATCTTACGTTTCTTGGTAATTTCTCACATGGAATAGCCTTCATTTCTCAGAACAAGAATAGACTGACGTGTTTCAGAAGAAAGTTATTTGTTTCTGGCCATTTTAAGCCTGTAATCTAACCCATAATTGCTGATGCTCAACTAGTCTCAAGAAGGCCAGATTTATTGCTTCTTTAATCAGCACAACAATTTTCAGCTGTGCTAACATAATTGCAAAAGGGTTTTCTAATGATCAATTAGCCTTTTAAAATGATAAACTTGGATTAGCAAACACAACGTGCCATTGGAACACAGAACTGATGGTTGCTGATAATGGGCCTCTGTATGCCTATGTAGATATTCCATAAAAAATCTGCCGTTTCCAGCTACAATAGCCATTTACAACATGAACAATGTCTACACTGTATTTCTGATCAATTTGATGTTATTTTAATGACAAAAATATTGCTTTTCCTTTCAAAAACAAGGACATTTCTAAGTGACCCCACATTTTTGAAAGGTAGTCTATATATAAACGTCATATAAGTGAACGATAATGAACATGCACTATCAAACAAATTCTAATACAGAAATGCATTCATGAGCAGCATATCTGGTTGCTTACGCTGAGTAGGTGCGGGTGCGTTTGGTGGGCAGTGGGCTGGGCAGTGACCGGGGCTGGGGTGGCGCTCCCCTTTCCCACACACGGCTGCCCTCCCTCAAGAAGGGGAAGGAGAGGGAAAGGGGCGCAGCCCGGGGGGAGCGCAGAGGGGCCTCTGAGGGGGACGTCATGCTGGGGTCTGCCATGGCTGAGGCACGGGCCAGGTCGCTCTTCTTACCACTCTTCTGGTTCTTCACCACTTGGCCTGATGCTGACACTCCAGTTATGTGTTTGTCTGCTCACTGTCTCTGTTTTAATATCTCTTGCTATCAGGTACACAGGTCAGTTTGTTTCAGCAGGTTTCTTAACGGGCCTGCTGTGAAGAAGGAAGGAGAAGAAAACAAACTAAACTAAAATGTACGTTTGTGTTAAGACATTGACGAAAAGTGGATTGAAGAAAATAAACACCAGAAGGAACAACTGAGACAAAGACAGATTTCATGAAGTTCATCGCTACTGCAGAGAACATGTAGAGGAAGGGGAGGACAATCCTCCTCAGTGAATTTCATAAAAATAAAAACAGTAAAACATTGAAAAAGTTATCCTTTTTAGATAAAACTATACTAAATATATTCACGTCACCAAATACTTGATTAAAACACACTGTTTTGCAATGAAGGTCTACAGTAGCCTCAACAGCACTCTGTAGGGTAGCACCATGGTGTAACCGGAGGACAGCTAGCTTCCGTCCTCCTCTTGGTACATCGAATTCAATAGAAAACCTAGGAGGCTCTTGGTTCTCACCCCCTTCAATAGACTTACACAGTAATTATGACAACTTCCGCAGGACGTCCTCTCAACCTATCAGAGCTCTTGCAGCATGAACTGACATGTTGTCCACCCAATCAAAGGATCAGAGAATGAATCTAGCACTGAAAGCATAAGCTACAGCTAGCCAGCACTGCAGTGCATAAAATGTGGTGAGTAGTTGACTCAAAGAGAGAGAAGACAATAGTTGAACAGTTTTCAACAAATACATTTCTTCAAAAATGAAGGAGAAGCAAGAGAGAGAGAGTGTCATTTTTTTTCAGTTTCACTTACTTAGCAAATGAAGCTGGCTAGTTTAGTTACTCAAACACCCAGCTCAAATAGAGGGATGCTATGTTAGCTAGCTGGCTATGACTATCCAACACAACACTAGAACTCTTCCAAGTCAAGGTAAGCTTTTGATTTGATTAGTTTATTGCCACCAGGGCCCGCCGGTGTAACTGCTTACTGACTATAATATAATAATAATATAATATGCCATTTAGCAGACACTTTTATCCAAAGCGACTTACAGTCATGCGTGCATACATTTTTGTGTATGGGTGGTCCCGGGGATCGAACCCACTATACACTGTAACGTTACTGCATGATTGTAGCGGGTTTACTAACACATTAGTTCTATTAGCTATGTTGACTAGGATGTTACTTTAGCTAATATGGGGACAACGATGTAGGCTGTGTGTAGCGGTTATGACATGGTTTGGCTTGGAACGTTTTTTTTCGCCAGGTCACATACAGCTGATGTGTTGATAATTGAAGTCCACAAACGAAGGAAAAAGGTGAGAGGAGGAGAGTACAGAGGCGAGAAGGAATACAAAGTGGCTGCTATGAATGTGAACTGTGTTGATGCGTGATCAGGGGTGTATTCATTCCGCCAATTCTGTTGAAAAACTTTTCTTAAACGGAAGCAAACGAAACGGGGATAAAAATATCTGAATTGGTCCGATAGAAACTCTTGTTTACAACTGTTGGACTAATGATTACACCCTAGATAAGCTAGATGCAGGCAAGAGTGCGCAAGGCGGTATTGAATGTGTCACTGTCTGTCAACTCAAATGTTTCTCTCGACCTGTGTGCACCTACGTTGTAAACTTTCATTCATAGGCTAGGTTGTAGCAACCTCACGATGGGTATAGGGAAAATTCGAGTATCATGAAGTAGCCTAAACCTATCGATGTTCCATTGAACTGGGTGAATGGAATATGAATGACTGTCATCCAACATGCTGTAATAGAAATAAGGCCATGCTCATGAAAAACAATATTATCCTCCCTCATTATAAACGGCACTGACCGCCACTGGTGCAAAGACATGGTGGTGCATATCGATGGCATGTGCACACAATAAGATAGGACACAGCACACTCTCCAAGGCCAAGATGGCTTTGCATGGTTTAAGATTGTTACATTCTTTCGCTCTGCCTGCATCGTCAAGGTTACAGTAAAACAGAGTTCTCTGACAGCGCGCATGTATAGACCGCCGACGACAGAGCTGCTGGCAAAACGCAAGCGGTGTGTTTGTGACGTCAGCATGCAATACGGGAAAGCGTTGGATAATGACTGCAAACCAAAACAGTAGGGCTGCTACATTGTAACACCAAAATTGTCAAATTAGAGAAGTAGATGATCCTTTCACACGAATGCAAATTGACTGTGTAAAGAAGGATAGGAATCCGTTTTTATGAAGTAAAAATGACAATGTAAAAAGAGAGAAACAGTGAAGGCTATTTCTCTGGAGACTTTCTCTGGGCTAAATCAGAATTAAATATCTGAAATAGTCAGTTGACTCGGCTCAACGTGTCTTAATATCACAAGAAAAATCCCTCTACGTGAGATATTCATAACATTGTATGATTCGTCATGTTGCGGAGGCGTGCATTTCGGTTAAGTGAATGACCAGTCTGCATTCCCAGATGATTCTGTCAAAAACAAGCATATCATCCGATTTTTTCAAATTTCCAGAACAGTCGAAAAGGCGGCGCGCGCGAACAGACACGGTATAGGCATGAGAGGATGAGTAGCCTAGTCAAAGGTATTCTATAGCCAACAGTTGTCGTCATTCTCATCAACCCATTTCCTATAGCCTATACTTTGGTCAAAAAGGCTGTCACACGTAATGAATAGGCGACATATTTTCTACAATCCAAACAATAGATGGCACACGCATACTTGAATATTTCTACAATTATAAAAAATTACAAAAACATGGGCCTACTTACTGCATTGCTAGAGTCCGTTTGTCGGTAGAGGACGGGTGTGTGCGCCTTGGCAGTTACTATTATATAACATTAATTAAATAAATAACTCCAATAAATCCGCGTAGTGCCGCGGAATACCCTGATCTGCGGGGTGTTGCTGAGGCTGCGCAGCTGCCGCTGGCTGATTGTCCACTGTAGAGTCGAGAGAATGGGCGTGATGTTTGTGATGCCGATAGATTTGTTGTCATAACAAGACTGCTATGCTCATACACGTCAAAGCAGTTATTACATTAAACAATGAGGTATTCGTATTGTAAACTATACTGATGTATTCCTTCATGTAACGGTGTAAGTAAAAATAACCTAAATCAAGATCAGAATATGATACATTCATTTGGCCTGGAAGAATCTGGCTTCTATGGTTTATAAAAAATGTTGTTAGGTGCTTCAGAAGCCAGACTTCCCACCCACTAAAATACACAAATTACATTGAGGTATAGTGCTTGTGGGTTCATGACAGTCCTTCCCAAGAACTATAATTTTTGTATGATCTTTTTGGGATACATGTCCTATTCACAATTATAAACTGGGTGGGTCGAACCCTGAATGTTGATTGGATGACAGCCGTGGTATATGAGACCATATACCACTGGTATGACAAAACATTTATTTTTACTGCTCTAATTACATTGGTAACCAGTTTATAAATGGCCAATATACCATGGCTAAGGGCTGTATCCAGGCACTCGTGCCTAAGAACATCCATTAGCCATGGTATGTTGGCCATTTACCACATCCCTTTGGGCCTTATTGCTTAAATAACCCAACTCAAAATCATGCAAACAAAAATGATCACTGATGAAACACTATACTGGTCACAAAGACAACACACAATTGTATATTTAGGCACACTCACTCAGACTTACATGGTGACACTAAAGAGGCCAATTGGGGCCTTTTACTCAGTCTTTCTTACTGTCATGTGCACCGGGTGTAAATGCTGGTACGTTAACAGTTATGGTGGTAGTATTTACAATATACAGAGGGAAGTGGATCTACACCTTTGCAAGGGAGACAGTTCTCCATGTCCCCAGTCTGTGTGCTCTATTAGTAATCCTTGCTACTGATCCCTTGTCCTTGGGTCTGCCATTATGAAGGCAGATAGGGCAGTTCCTATTATGGGAATCCTGGCTCCTCCACTTGAGCTCGCAGTTCTGTGTCCATGAGCCTCGTGGACACTTCAGAGGCATGTTTCTCCAGTGTTAAAGTCACAACCTGGGAGGAGGGACTCTGAGAAGAGTCCAAAAAGAAGGTGTATGTCCAAGCAGCTGGGATGAATACTTGACAGCTGTCTCCCCTGTTTTCTCTACTGTAATGGTCTCTCCCTTTCGCTAGCTGTTCCACCAGGACAGGAGGCCCAAGCCTGGCTCGCTAATGGTACCCTGGAACACAAGAAAGGCGTGGGGGGGGATGAATTATGGCCATTATTAGAGAAAACTGACATAGCATTGAAAAATACCTTAAAATAGTCATTTGTAAAAAGGATGTATGATGTAAAACCAAAAGTACACCTATGTGACGGACGTCACTGTGCTGTTAACAGTTTTGCCTCCTCGAACGAGTGGTCCTTTGCTTCGCAAGCACAAGTGACCACCCTGCTTGACAAAGTACTAACCAGTTGCACTACCCAAAAGGTACCAATTCGGCAGCACCATCGCCATAGACTTAGATATACAGCTCCAGCGCCCCAAAGCCTGTTTTAGCATGGGCAGCGCCCTTGAGGACTTTCACAATTTTGAAGTAGTCAACTGGGTGGGACTGGGGGAGAACATTGTTTGCATCCATCAGCTACCTAAGATCACATAATTCCTTCCAAGTCATCAGGAGGGATCAGCCAATGAATTATACTCCTGAGCAAACATTCCATACCTGCTCACTGGACGTTTTGAGTGAGCTTACCAGTACCATTTAACTCAGTTACATATACTGTATATGGATACTTGAAATTATTCAATTCACAACAATAGTAATTAAATATTTTGTAGTGTGAAATAAGTCTTATATCAGTGAGCGCTTTCTTACTAGCAGTGTGTAAGGGGCCTCTTTCTTCTGGCCACTGTCCTCTGCTCCTGGGGCTGAAGGGGTGTCAGTTACTGCGGCAGAAGGGCCCGTAGGCGACGTGTCCAGGAAGACTTCATCTGTGACCCGGAAGCGGATCTCCTCACCTTGGTCCATGTAGAGGTCATGGGCCCCTTCGTCCGTCTCATACTCCCACACCCACACCTGCTCCGTTTCATCGCTGGGGCAGCAGTCAAGGAGCGCATGCTGGATGGATTTATTTTCAGTCGCTTTTACAGGTAAACTAAAATGTCTATCGGATAGCTATCAACATGAGGTTAATTAACATTTACACTATCGTATTCCTGAGCCATCTACTGCAACTCAGCTTTCAAGCAACAAATTGTAAAATGTACACATTGGTAAGAAATACACAAACACACATCACTGAGTAGGATACAATTTTGCAGGCTGCTGTAGGGACTCTGGGGGAATGACGATGTCATCAAAGAATCCTAGGCTGACTGTAAAACAAAACATGGTAGTGTGAACAAATCTATACGGACAGACTGCCACATCAATGTTATACTTCATACTGAGACATTCTCCCTGTTGATCCACTTTATACATTGAGAGAGAGACAGGGTCGGTAGGAATCCCATTGCAGTGTGTACTGACTCCTCTGGGGCTGTGACGGCGGTGTATAAAAAGCAGCTGACCCAGATTAGTGTATCAGCAAATCACAGCATTTTCAAGTGTTCCTATTTTCACATGATGAGGCCTATTAGTCCAGAATAGACATAGGTCTATGCGTTATGGACAATGCTGTTGCACTGAGTCATATAGGCTCTTTTTTTTTCTTTTTTTCCCTAGGGGGTAGATCAGCTTTAATATTGCAGATCGATTGTAACTTCCATCAATGTAATTGTCTGCATCACTTCCAATCCCCCATATGTTTTTTTTCTCTCTCATACATACACATATACAGTGAGGGAAAAAAGTATTTCATCCCCTGCTGATTTTGTACGTTTGCCCACTGACAAAGAAATTATCAGTCTATAATATTAATGGTAGGTTTATTTGAACAGTGAGACAGAATAACAACAAAAGAATCCAGAAAAACGCATGTCAAAAATGTTATAAATTGATTTGCATTTTAATGTGGGATATAAGTATTTGACCCCCTCTCAATCAGAAAGATTTCTGGCTGCCAGGTGTCTTTTATACAGGTAAGGAGCTGAGATTAGGAGCACACTCTTAAAGGGAGTGCTCCTAATCTCAGTTTGTTACCTGTATAAAAGACACCTGTCCACAGAAGCAATCAATCAATCAGATTCCAAACTCTCCACCATGGCCAAGACCAAAGAGCTCTCCAAGGATGTCAGGGACAAGATTGTAGACCTACACAAGGCTGGAATGGGCTACAAGATCATCGCCAAGCAGCTTGGTAAGAAGGTGACAACAGTTGGTGCGATTATTCGCAAATGGAAGAAACACAAAATAACTGTCAATCTCCCTCAGCCTGGGGCTCCATGCAAGATCTCACCTCGTGGAGTTGCAATGATCATGAGAACGGTGAGGAATCAGTCCAGAACTACACGGGAGGATCTTGTCAATGATCTCAAGGCAGCTGGGACCATAGTCACCAAGAAAACAATTGGTAACACACTACACCGTGAAGGACTGAAATCCTGCAGCGCCCGCAAGGTCCCCCTGCTCAAGAAAGCACATATACAGGGCCGTCTGAAGTTTGCCAATGAACATCTGAATGATTCAGATGAGACCAAAATCGAGCTCTTTGGCATCAACTCAACTCGTCGTGTTTGGAGGAGGAGGAATGCTGCCTATGACCCCAAGAACACCATCCCCACCGTCAAACATGGAGGTGGAAACATTATGCTTTGGGGGTGTTTTTCTGCAAAGGGGACAGGACAACTTCACCGCATCAAAGGGACGATGGACGGCGCCATGTACCGTCAAATCTTGGGTGAGAACCTCCTTCCCTCAGCCAGGGCATTGAAAATGGGTCGTGGATGGGTATTCCAGCATGACAATGACCCAAAACACACGGCCAAGGCAACAAAGGAGTGGCTCAAGAAGAAGCACATTAAGGTCCTGGAGTGGCCGAGCCAGTCTCCAGACCTTAATCCCATAGAAAATCTGTGGAGGGAGCTGAAGGTTAGAGTTGTCAAACGTCAGCCTCGAAACCTTAATGACTTGGAGAAGATCTGCAAAGAGGAGTGGAACAAAATCCCTCCTGAGATGTGTGCAAACCTGGTGGCCAACTACAAGAAACGTCTGACCTCTGTGATTGCCAACAAGGGTTTTGCCACCAAGTACTAAGTCATGTTTTGCTGAGGGATCAAATACTTATTTCCCTCATTAAAATGCAAATCAATTTATAACATTTTTGACATGCGTTTTTCTGGATTTTTGTTGTTGTTATTCTGTCTCTCACTGTTCAAACAAACCTACCATTAAAATTATAGACTGATCATGTCTTTGTCAGTGGGCAAACGTACAATATCAGCAGGGGATCAAATACTTTTTTCCCTCACTGTACCTTTCCATGGTAGCAAGATTTTATCTATTTTTGCTAACTTTCTATCAAAATGTATTGGAGTGAGATCATTTATTTCATTTGGGGTATGTATTCCGAGTATATCCACATCACCATCAGACCATTTTATTGGTAAACTACATGGTAATGTACATTTTTTATGTTTTAGTGATCCAATAAGTAATATAGTATATTTATCATAATTTGGTTGTAATCCAGAGAGGTTAGAACATATATCTAGATCCTCTATTAGGCTGTGGAGGGATTCAAGTTGTGGATTTAAAAGAAAACATGAATCATCAGTGTACAATGACACCTTTATTTTTAAGCTCTGGATTTCTAATCCCTTGATATTATTGTTGGATATGATTTTAATAGCTAGCATCTCGATGGCCATAATAAATAGATATGCCGATAGTGGACAACCTTGTTTCACTCCTCGACAGTTTAAAACTTTTGGAAAAATAGCCATTATTTACTATTTTACACCTAGGGTTACTATACATGATTTTAATCCAATTTATAAGAGATTCTCCTAAATTGAAATGCTCCAGGCATTGATATACACTGCTCAAAAAAATAAAGGGAACACTTAAACAACACAATGTAACTCCAAGTCAATCACACTTCTGTGAAATCAAACTGTCCACTTAGGAAGCAACACTGATTGACAATACATTTCACATGCTGTTGTGCAAATGGAATAGACAACAGGTGGAAATTATAGGCAATTAGCAAGACACCCCCAATAAAGGACTGGTTTTGCAGGTCGTGACCACAGACCACTTCTCAGTTCCTATGCTTCCTGGCTGATGTTTTGGTCACTTTTGAATGCTGGCGGTGCTTTCACTCTAGTGGTAGCATGAGACGGAGTCTACAACCCACACAAGTGGCTCAGGTAGTGCAGCTCATCCAGGATGGCACATCAATGCGAGCTGTGGCAAGAAGGTTTGCTGTGTCTGTCAGCGTAGTGTCCAGAGCATGGAGGCGCTACCAGGAGACAGACCAGTACATCAGGAGACGTGGAGGAGGCCGTAGGAGGGCAACAACCCAGCAGCAGGACTGCTACCTCCGCCTTTGTGCAAGGAGGAGCACTGCCAGAGCCCTGCAAAATGACCTCCAGCAGGCCACAAATGTGCATGTGTCTGCTCAAACGGTCAGAAACAGACTCCATGAGGGTGGTATGAGGGCCCGACGTCCACAGGTGGGGGTTGTGCTTACAGCCCAACACCGTGCAGGACGTTTGGCATTTGCCAGAGAACACCAAGATTGGCAAATTCGCCACTGGTGCCCTGTGCTCTTCACAGATGAAAGCAGGTTCACACTGAGCACGTGACAGAGTCTGGAGACGCCGTGGAGAACGTTCTGCTGCCTGCAACATCCTCCAGCATGACCGGTTTGGCGATGATTTTGTTGTCAGCACATTCAACTATGTAAAGAAAAAAGTATTTAATAAGATTATTTAATTCATTCAGATCTAGGATGAGTTATTTTAGTGTTCCCTTTATTTTTTTGAGCAGTGTATAAACCCCAGTCGTACTTTATCAAATACCTTTTCGAAGTCTGCTATGAATAGCAGGCCTGGTTTCCCAAATGTTTCATAGTGTTCTATTGTTTCCAGTACTTGCCTTATATTATCTCCAATGTATCGTCCATGTAAAAGACCTGTCTGATTAGAATGAATAATGTCCGACAATACCTTTTTAATTCTATGCGCTATACATTTTGCATCACAACACTGAAGTGTAAGGGGCCTCCAATTTTTTTTATGGACTGGATCTTTATATTTTCCACTTATATCCTGTTTCAGTAATAATGAAATCAGACCTTCTTGAGTGTCTGATAATCTACCATTTACATAGGAGTGGTTAAAACATGCTAATAACGGTCCTCTGAGTATATCAAAAAGGTTTGGTATACCTCGACTGGTATGCCATCCAACCCTGGAGTTTTCCCGGACTTAAAGTCTATAATTGCATCCAGAAGTTCCTCCTCTGTAATTTCACCTTCACGCTATTAGGACGATTAGGACTTAACATTCAGATGGGTGGTGAGAAAACTGGAAGGCGAGGGAAAAGATTAGGACTTTCTCTCACCATGTACTCCTTCTTGACTGCAGTACTTGATCTTTCCAACAAGAATCTCATCCAAGAAAGGGTGGAACACAACATACCTGAAGTGTACTAACAAACAGAGTAGGGAAAAGATAGGGTCACACCAAAATGGACACAGTCCTAAGAGAAAGTCCCTGCTCAGAAACAACCCTTAGGCCCTGCCCTCCAGGCACTTGTGTAGATCTGATAGGATTGGATAGGAATAAGGTGCAATATGGGTCTTTATAGAACGCCATTTGGGTCTTTGCGTGTCAAAAAAGATACGTCAAATAACACTATTTGACACGTCAAATAAGCTTTTCATTTGACGTGCCAAATGACACTATTCTATTATAGAATGTTGTGTGCGCTAAATTTGTATGCGCAAGCCAAGTGCCACCACTACAGTCAGTAGCACCGTCAAAGCTGTAAAAAACAATCAAAGTCTGCAAACAAGCACACACACCGGCCACAATGTGTTTACAATACTGCTTTGGTAATAAGCCATTATTTGTTCGACTGAATGGGAAAACGTCAGTGTGAGCATTTGAAATAAGATCAGGATCAAACGAGCAGGATCAAAAATGTTAGCTAGGTAGTCCAACATTCTCCCCGACATGCAACCATCCCAGAGGCAGGGGAGAAAGGATGGTGATCCTGCTGCTTCTGCCTGCCAGCCAGCCAGCATTACATACATTAGGGGTATTTTAGATGATGACACCTAGCTAGATAGTTAGCTTGCTAACTATAGCTACGGAAACAGATTGTTGTTTTGCTATGTTTTTGGGGGAGAACATTGTTTGCATCCATCAGCTACCTAGCTTTTCTTCTGACCAGCAATGTCTCAGAGCTTGGGGAAGTGTGTGTCTGCCTTGTGTGGCTGCGGCAGGTGCGCGAGACAAAAACTTCACCAGAATCATAGCATACGTATCGGTAAATCACTGTGACATATGAAATACGAGTGATAGTTATTACACATTGATTACACTAAGTACAGTACATTTGTTTATGAACGTGTTAAATTATATTCAAGTCCTGTTTTGTCAACAAGCTTATTCGACGCGTCAAATAGTTATCTGAAGTGTATCTTCTTTGACAAGCAAAGACCCAATCGGTGTCCTATAATAACTTTGCATATTTCAATTCTTCCAGATCTACACGAAGTGCCTTAGGCTAGGTTGAAGATAACAATGGTTAAAACAACATAATTCCATGCAGAAGCATTCAAAAATAAACAAATTGATTGAACCAGCACCGGAGCGAAAATGACAAAGTGAATGTTAGCAGTAAAGAAAGTTCGTCATCAATGTGGAAAATAAACAGAATGGTTGGGAATGCCAGCTAACTACTCAACAAACACATAACATACCCGTTTTACTGTCACTATATCAATTTAAAATGTTTTTCAAATTATCTACAGCCTCTTTATTACTTGAGTTCCCGACGGTGGTCACGTTTTCAATGCTAATCTTGTAGAATCAGCAACGGCGCTGGTCCAATGAATGTGTTTATTTGCGAACGCTCCGCATGGAATTATTACATTGTCTTAACCTGTATTTTTTCTACCTTAGGTAAGGGTCAAGGGTTGTTTTAGGATTGAGCCTACAAATGTATTCACTTGTTACCTCCAAATCAATATTCATATGAAACATGTAGGCCTATCAGCAACATTAAACAGGTTTCCATCCAACCATTTCATGCGGATGAATTACGCATAAAAAAAATTAACTCACAACAGGCCTGATTGAAACACATTTGAGGGCAAAATGTCAACAACACAAAATACACTAGACAACGGTGGATAATTTTTCCCATGTGAAATAGATAAATCGTGGTCGAAACGCTGCAACTATTGATATAATAATCATCATGTCGAAGTAAACTTGGAGTCATGCAATGATATGTTACGTTGTAGCCTACTACCACCATGCCGTGGAAAAGCATGAAGAGTTTATAGGCAGATTAAATAAATGATGATGGTGGTTAAAGGCCCAGTGCAGTGAAAACTGATTTTCCTGTGTTGTGTGTATACAGTGGGGAGAACAAGTATTTGATACACTGCCGATTTTGCAGGTTTTCCTACTTACAAAGCATGTAGAGGTCTGTAATTCTTATCATAGGTACACTTCAACTGTGAGAGACGGAATCTAAAACAAAAATCCAGAAAATCACATTGTATAATTTTTAAGTAATTAATTTGCATTTTATTGCATGACATAAGTATTTGATCACCTACCAACCAGTAAGAATTCCGTCTCTCACAGACCTGTTAGTTTTTCTTTAAGAAGCCCTCCTGTTCTCCACTCATTACCTGTATTAACTGCACCTGTTTGAACTCGTTACCTGTATAAAAGACACCTGTCCACACACTCAATCAAACAGACTCCAACCTCTCCACAATGGCCAAGACCAGAGAGCTGTGTAAGGACATCAGGGATACAATTGTAGACATGCACAAGGCTGGGATGGACTACAGGACAATAGGCAAGCAGCCTGGTGAGAAGGCAACAACTGTTGGCGCAATTATTAGAAAATGGAAGAAGTTCAAGATGATGGTCAATGACCCTCGGTCTGGGGCTCCATGCAAGATCTCACCTCGTGGGGCATCAATGATCATGAGGAAGGTGAGGGATCAGCCCAGAACTACACGGCAGGACCTGGTCAATGACCTGAAGAGAGCTGGGACCACAGTCTCAAAGAAAACCATTAGTAACACACTACGCCGTCATGGATTAAAATCCTGCAGTGCACGCAAGGTCCCCCTGCTCAAGCCAGCGCATGTCCAGGCTCGTCTGAAGTTTGCCAATGACCATCTGGATGATCCAGAGGAGGAATGGGAGAAGGTCATGTGGTCTGATGAGACAAAAATAGAGCTTTTGGTCTAAACTCCACTCGCTGTGTTTGGAGGAAGAAGAAGGATGAGTACAACCCCAAGAACACCATCCCAACCGTGAAGCATGGAGGTGGAAACATCATTCTTTGGGGATGCTTTTCTGCAAAGGGGACAGGACGACTGCACCGTATTGAGGGGGAGGATGGATGGGGCCATGTATCGCGAGATCTTGGCCAACAACCACCTTCCCTCAGTAAGAGCATTGAAGATGGGTCGTGGCTGGGTCTTCCAGCATGACAACGACCCGAAACACACAGCCAGGGCAACTAAGGAGTGGCTCCGTAAGAAGCATCTCAAGGTCCTGGAGTGGCCTAGCCAGTCTCCAGACCTGAACCCAATAGAAAATCTTTGGAGGGAGCTGAAAGTCCGTATTGCCCAGCGACAGCCCCGAAACCTGAAGGATCTGCAGTGTATCAAATACTTGTTCTCCCCACTGTGTGTATATATACAGTGGGGAGAACAAGTATTTGATACACTGCCGATTTTGCAGGTTTTCCTACTTACAAAGCATGTAGAGGTCTGTAATTTTTATCATAGGTACACTTCAACTGTGAGAGACGGAATCTAAAAAAAAAAAAATCCAGAAAATCACATTGTATGATTTTTAAGTAATTAATTTGCATTTTATTGCATGACATAAGTATTTGATACATCAGAAAAGCAGAACTTAATATTTGGTACAGAAACCTTTGTTTGCAATTACAGAGATCATACGTTTCCTGTAGGTCTTGACCAGGTTTGCACACACTGCAGCAGGGATTTTGGCCCACTCCTCCATACAGACCTTCAGGTTTCGGGGGCTGTCGCTGGGCAATACGGACTTTCAGCTCCCTCCAAAGATTTTCTATTGGGTTCAGGTCTGGAGACTGGCTAGGCCACTCCAGGACCTTGAGATGCTTCTTACGGAGCCACTCCTTAGTTGCCCTGGCTGTGTGTTTCGGGTGCGTTGTCATGCTGGAAGACCCAGCCACGACCCATCTTCAATGCTCTTACTGAGGGAAGGAGGTTGTTGGCCAAGATCTCGCGATACATGGCCCCATCCATCCTCCCCTCAATACGGTGCAGTCGTCCTGTCCCCTTTGCAGAAAAGCATCCCCAAAGAATGATGTTTCCACCTCCATGCTTCACGGTTGGGATGGTGTTCTTGGGGTTGTACTCATCCTTCTTCTTCCTCCAAACACAGCGAGTGGAGTTTAGACCAAAATGCTATATTTTTGTCTCATCAGACCACATGACCTTCTCCCATTCCTCCTCTGGATCATCCAGATGGTCATTGGCAATCTTCAGACGGGCCTGGACATTCGCTGTCTTGAGCAGGGGGACCTTGCGTGCGCTGCAGGATTTTAATCCTTGACGGCGTAGTGTGTTACTAATGGTTTTCTTTGAGACTGTGGTCCCAGCTCTCTTCAGGTCATTGACCAGGTCCTGCCATGTAGTTCTGGGCTGATCCCTCACCTTCCTCATGATCATTGATGCCCCACGAGGTGAGATCTTGCATGGAGCCCCAGACCGAGGGTGATTGACCGTCATCTTGAACTTCTTCCATTTTCTAATAATTGCGCCAACAGTTGTTGCCTTCTCACCAAGCTGCTTGCCTATTGTCCTGTAGCCCATCCCAGCCTTGTGCAGGTCTACAATTTTATCCCTGATGTCCTTACACAGCTCTCTGGTCTTGGCCATTGTGGAGAGGTTGGAGTCTGTTTGATTGAGTGTGTGGACAGGTGTCTTTTATACAGGTAACGAGTTCAAACAGGTGCAGTTAATACAGGCAATGAGTGGAGAACAGGGGGGCTTCTTAAAGAAAGACTAACAGGTCTGTGAGAGCCGGAATTCTTACTGGTTGGTAGGTGATCAAATACTTATGTCATGCAATAAAATGCAAATTAATTACTTTAAAATCATATAATGTGATTTTCTGGATTTTTGTTTTAGATTCCGTCTCTCACAGTTGAAGTGTACCTATGATAAAAATTACAGACCTCTACATGCTTTGTAAGTAGGAAAACCTGCAAAATCGGCAGTGTATCAATTGTTCTCCCCACTGTGTGTGTGTGTGTGTGTGTGTTTTTTTTTTTTTATTATATATATATATATATATATATATATATATATATATATATATATCCACACTATGAGGTTGGAATATTCTGTGAAAATAATGATAATGCCCTTTTAGTGTAAGCGCTGTTTGAAAAGACCGCCTGAAATTTCAGCCTGTTTTTGTGGGATGGAGTTTTGGCCTGCCTGGTGAAATGACTTGATATTAAGATACATGGTCCTCTGTAGCTCAGCTGGTAGAGCACGGCGCTTGTAACGCCAAGGTAGTGGGTTCGATCCTCGGGACCACCCATACACAAAAAATTTATGCACGCATGACTGTAAGTCACTTTGGATAAAAGCGTCTGCTAAATGGCATATCATATTATATTATTATACAAATGGCTGTATTGGGCCTTTAAGTGCACAGTAAGCTTGTCCAATAAATATCGAGGGTGGTATTATTTGATTGCTATTTGATCTTGCGCTTATCCATATCTCATCATATAACCTACTCTGTCAACTTTATCAGCAAACTGTTGTCTAGAGAGCATGCGCCAAAACTACATTGGGCAAGTTTGCTATTTATTGTAACAGTTTGTGACAAAACCATCGGTCGAATTGAAAATGCAATGGAAACATTGAACTTCCATTTTTTATTCGGTACATGGAAATGTAAGCACAAAAGCGCTTTTTATGTGCACTATGTCATCACACAGATTTTTATCTGCAATAAGTGAGTTTGTGCATAAGGTGCATAATATTTTTATGCTGATTTTTGAATATTCGCATGAAAATCTGTCGCAAATTTTAATTTCCTTACCTTTGGTGTGGGAAGCTCCATCACCTGGGAATATGTAGGAATCCTCCAATTTTGTGATGTCATACAGACAGATACAGAGGCCAACCTGGTAAACCACCTGTGGACATGCAAGTAAAAACAGCCTAACATAAATAAATAAAGCACAGATAAGTTAACAAGACTACAATGTCACAATTGTGTTAGGCTAAGCCAAGCAAACATTAAAAGATGAACTGAGCTGACAATATACAGAACCGCTGTACTACCACAGATGAATAGGGGAGTTGGTTACAGTATTTTTGTTACTGCATCCTCTCACCTTATTGGCCAATTTCTTGTTGAGTTCTTCGGCTATGGCCTCATTGAACTGCCGCTGGAAATTCCATGGGGGGATTCTGACAGTGTCAACCATCTCGACCGCCACGAACATGATTCTGGTCCGTGGAAAAACAAGAAACAATATTTAAAGTAGCTATGAATCACAGAAAAATACCTTTCAGACAGGGTGGTATTTACATTTTAGTCATTTAGCAGACGCTCTTATCCATACATTTTCATACTGGTATGCCAGTAAGTCTGCCTGTCAACCATATGGTAAAGTGCTATAGCACAGGTACATTTACCAGCTACCTTATAATATTCCATTCCATTGTTACAGTGTAATGAAACAATATAGCCAGTGTATAACAATTTAATCAAGGAACATGTTATCTCCCTAGCTAGCTAGCTAACACAGCAACAACTGTCCTGAAACTGTTACCTACCTTTCCTTTGAATCTTTTAAACTACTAAAATTAACATTCTGACAATATATCTTCAACTGTAAGGATCAACATCTTATTAGTTTGAATAAATACTGGTATCATAGATAAATTGACACCAAAATCCCCATCTTCGTGTCGCTAGCTTCATAAAATCAAAAAATAATGTTTACACGTGTTGATTTACGACATTATCATTACGGTTTACGGCAGATCGCAATGTTAAAGGCACAGAACGCTTTTTCATACTTGGCAGTTAATTTGAGCAGCAATTTTATTTTAGTATCTCGTTCCTCAAAGTTCTTGGCTTCCTCCTCTGGTCTCCTTTCCTTATCTGGTCTACTCATCTGAGAACTCATACGTTTGTTCTCACCTGCCCAGTTATTCTACGTTAGTGTAAGAAAGGACACACAGAAAGGAAGCCACTTCAGACTATTGCGATACACAGTATTTGTCTTTACACTCAGAGGGCTTCATGGGTTCATGGGTTCGGGTCTAGGTCTGGTTGTAATCGGGTCCAGGTCTAATTGTTCTCGGGTCACCCTTCAAAAAAAGGTGTTCGTCTGATTGACCTCGGGTCAGGGTCCAACCTTTTGGACCCGTGAAGACCTCTAGTGTGGGGGTAAGTCTCATTCGACAAGCACCAAAATGGCAAATTTCCACTAGGGACTTACCTCAGTGTTTTACCAAAAAGGCTCACTTTTGTGTTTCCAATTCCACAGCCCTGCTCCAAACAATTAACACAAGACTAGAGCCTACATTAACATAATCACTGGCAACACCCTGGTGCTGTAATGGAAAAACCAGACGTAGGTTAAGCCTAGTCATTCGACTGAAAATCTCCATAGAAGTACTTCTTAGTCCAGGACTAGGCTCAATCTGTGTCCGGGAAACCGCCCCTATTACAGCTAAGGGATTCTATATTCACAGTTCTGAATATTGTAGTATTTTAACTGTATTACTGGTATAGTAACTATAAACTGCTGAATTATTTAATTAACAAACTTAAAATAAAAGAAATTAGATCAAACATTTATCTTTATTAAATATTCATTTACCACAGGAAATATCCTAAAATCTCTTTTACTCTTGCACGCTATGAAACTGCAAGCATTCAAATCACCTAATACAAAACCAACTTTAAAATCAAACAAATATATGGAATCAGTGAAGCGGAATTCACCACTTGAGATTACATGAAAATTAATAATGCCTGTCAATGGGTTTATGCATTTAATTGTTTGCAGTGTCTGAACAAAATAAGCATTTTTATGAAGTATGACATTGACAGTGTTTCAAAATGGAAAATAAATAGCCAGGCCAATTAAACAAAGCAGTTTACAAAACGCAGGTTTGGGTTTTGCTGAGGACAAAATGCGTACAATTAAGTATTTGCTTTGTCATGTTACAGTAGCATTTCAGAAACTCACAGATCAGAACCAGGGATCAACATATTGTATATTACATCACAGTATAAGCAAACTGCTTCATGGGTGGCTGTTATTTGTGAATTAATGTACACAGAATGGTTCCATTTAGAGAATGCATTAAATACTTTTGTGAATTTGTTAAGAATGTATGAATTACTTTAGTAATACAATTGACAAACTTGAACGCTGCTGGCATTACACTGTTCTTCTTCATACTCAAACATGGGGTTCATTGACATGAAGAAACATAGTTCTGCTAACAAAACCAATGGCAAACCTTTCTGTAACAACACTTATGTTTTAGTATGTAATGGAGCATTTTCATGAGGCATCTTTGGCGATTAACTGCAGTAGACAGATCAGAGAGAATTGATCAGCAACATGTTAACTTAGCTAAGGTTGAGGAAATGACGAATTAGTATAAATTATGACAGTGTATAATAAATTGGTTAATGTTCTCTAAATCACATAAACTATGGGTTAAAGTTGCAACGATCTGGAGCAAATCCTGTTTCAAATCAGGGGTTCCTTCATCTGCATCTCTCAAATCATTTAAAAACAAAACCTAGACATGTCTCACCTGACTAGTCTCTCCCTTTACATTGTAAAGAACTCCAACCTTCACCTGGGAGCAACATACAAAGACGGACCACTGTACAGCACAGGTCTAAGAGCTCCAAAACATTGAGACGTACAGGACAACCCTACTTTAGTGCTTCATCAATAATTTACCTTTCATTTAAAACCTCCAACCACTCGTTTAGTGGTTTGACTAGTTGTGAAACCCTTAGATTGGGAAGGGGGAATAGATATAAAACACTTTTAGGCTTCAGTTTAATAAAGACAATTGATGGGAGATTAAATTATTTGTTTGTTACAGTGGGTTTCAGAGAACGAAAGGCTCTGCATTCAACCAGGCAGCTCCTGCCCACACTCTCTCTATTGTATAATATAGTGCATATGAACACCTCTATACATTGTGCCACTATATCACAATTTACACATAGGCCCAAACCAAGTTCCTTTAAATATATTTGGGTTTGACTTTGGGAGCTATGGCCATTCATCTATGAATATATTGTCAATGAAGACCATATGCTCGTGGACAAAATAGGCATAGCATTTCTACTTTCATCACACCCTACTGCAACTACAAAAACAGACAGTTAGATCTTCAGTTCATCACTGACAAGCTAAATAAGCTGACATGAAAATAAACTTTGATAGCAACATTACAATAATCTTGGCACCATGACCAATGGATTTAATGGAAGTAGCCAATCAAATCTCCACAGTAATCCCATGAATACTTTGATTATAACTCACTAAATTACTTTAAAGTAAATTAGTGACGAGAAGACAACGAATGCAATGAATAGGTGGTCATGGCCCCCCCAAAGCCAACTTAAAACAGTCACACTTTATAAGACTTAGCTGCAACATCCTCAAACACACAATGTACCATTTAAGTGGCAAAATGTAGATACATGGCAAGAGTTTTAGCCAAATGTAATAACCTGAATCAGATAATGGTATACATTTGTCATTGTATTCAGTTATTTTGTTATGGAACTTGAACATCTTTCAAATTAAATCACACCCTTCCTTTAAGATGCTATGGAGTGCAGTGTTTGCGATGTATTAATGAAAGTGTGGCTGAGTGTCTACAATACTACTACATATAGTGTTAGTGTACAGGTGTCTGGACACTAGATTGTGCGTTCATTTTGTAAGAAGAGGTCTCCTCAAGCTGTGCGTGGTGCCCTGGAATTAGCAAGAACAGAGGGGCAGCACCAAACCAGACAGGGATATGGACAGGCAATGGTCTGATTAGCTAGCTAACACATATGGACACGCACATGGAAATTAATGGAAAAACTAGTACAACACAGCAGTATGTAGCATTTTACTCCCACCTACAGAGACACACAGAAAAGGGCTGCTAGGATCTGATATCATTTCATGCAATAGCCCTCAAGTAGAAACAAATGGAGCATGTGGAGAAAGCAGCAGTAGAGAGTTAGTGTAGAATGCAAAGGAGTGACAAATAGTATACCAAATTCCGTGGGTTCAAATAGATTACGGGTCAAGAGAAACGACGGAAAAGGAAAACCCTACAAAAAAAAGAAAAAGTTATGCACTACAACCTGGTCCTGGGGCCACGGAATCTAATGGTTCCATTGATGCCTTTAATCTACTATCTGAACAGTTATTAGGCCTGGGTAACCAGGTTAGGCGACTTGCTCTCTAATCAATTACTAAAACGTATCAATTCAGGTCAGTCACAATCGGCAGATCCTGAGGCCCACTAGAACCATGGTGGACAATAGATGGACCTAACTAAACAAATATTAACTTTCATCTTCACTAGCAGTAATATTGAACTAAGAAGAGTTCCAAATCCTGGGAATGAAAGGGATACATTCAGTGAATTAAATGTACAACTGGGTTAACCAGCTGTCTGTGTTGGAGGGAACAAGTGGAGGTCCAGGTAAACAGTTTAACACATCAACTATGACAGGTAAAGGAATGTGAGCAGGATTCAAGCTACAGACCTGATATGGAGAGCTAGCTGTGTGTTTGTGAGGTAGGAGTGAATTGAATACTGCAGCACTACAGTCAATGGCAAGAAGCATGACAAATGTGATTTCTACACAAACAGGGAGTACTGCCAACAAGAGCAGTGCTGCCTAGAACGAGAACACTTAAATGCTATGCTGAAACAAAGACATGGGTTCTTGTGACTGTGTTATGTGAGAGCGTGTGTGCGTATACAGCTCTACCTGTGTGGAAAGTGCTTTCACAGTAATCCTGTATGCATGTGTGCGTGTGCATTTTATCTGTACAGCGACATGGGGTGTGTGTGTATGTTAACGATAGGCAGGCTGCTATCGCCCATTTCCCACCTCTGTGCAGCCCCTCCCCCTCAATATATCCAGGCCCGCCTCTCTCTGTGCTCCTCCGGACCCCTTCACCCTCTTCAGTTACTGCAGCTCCTTCATCCTGTTGAGGGCGCTGCCGGCGTGGAACCACTCGACCTGGTTCTCGTTGAAGGTGTGGTTCAGGGTGATGATGTCCTGGCTGCCGTCACCGTGCTTCACCACTCCCTTCAGGGGCTAGAGGAGAAAGAGAGCTGGCCTATAAGGCATCCGTGTAAAATACACATACTACCAAGTCCCATCCCCATTATATGGAGGGCGGTAATTTTGGAGGCTGAATGATCAATGAAGCTCACCTTGCCGGGGGCAAAGGTTGCGAGGCCTGTGATGGAGATCTTGTCGTCGGGGCGGATTTTGTCGTAGTCGGTGGGGTCGGCGAAGGTCAAGGGCAGCATGCCCTGCTTCTTCAGGTTGGTCTCTGATAAAAGAGGACAGAATGGCAATGAGGAGAAAAGAAAGCAAGACTGAAAGAAAAAACAGAAAGTGGGGAACAAGAGGGAGCTTGGGGAATTGGCTCGCATCGAGCTCCATTGTGTAAATAGAGAGGCCCTCTACCACAGCGGGGCAGATCCATTACATGCCAAGTCAAGGTCAGAGAACAATGTGCACATTCAAAGTGTGTGGGTGATCTTGTTTCTAACCATATTTCCCTTCTTTTGCAATGGGTCTCAAGATAGCTACATGAGCTCCCTCTCAACACAAATAGTCTCAGATTGAGCAGGTTCCCACCAAAAGCTTTTCCTCTCATACTACCCACCCACTTGCCCCACCACACCCATATACCCTCCCCTCTCTCTCGGTGCCTCCACATGTAACCTGTAAGCGTACCGTGGATCCTGGCGAAGCTCTTGACGAGGATGACCCTGCCTCCCAGGTGTCTGGGCTCCAGGGCTGCGTGCTCTCTGCTCGAGCCCTCCCCGTAGTTGTCATCCCCCACAACCACCCACGACAGACCGTTAGCCTGGAGGGAGCAGAGAGGGAATTTAATAATAATAATAATAATAATAATATGCCATTTAGCAGACACTTTTATCCAAAGCGACTTACAGTCATGCATGCATACATTTTTTTTGTGTATGGGTGGTCCCGGGGATCGAACCCACTACCTTGGCGTTACAAGCGCCGTGCTCTACCAGCTGAGCTACAGAGGACCACGAATTTCTTAGTCATTCTTTTTTAGTCATTTAGCAGACGCTCTTATCCAGAGCGACTTACAGGAACAATTAGGGTTAAGTGCCTTGCTCAAGGGCACAGACAGATTTTTCACCTAGTCGGATCAGGGATTAGAACCAGCGACCTTTCGGTTACTAGCACAATGCTCTTAACCACTAAGCTACCTGCCGCCCAGATTCTAATGTAAATATTGTGATTCTGGGACAGCCCAACAGTCCACAGCCTCTTTCGGTCCTCTCCTGTCAGTTACTATGTCTGACACACCTTGTAGTGGCGAGCCACATCAGGCACGCCCCCGTACTCTCCTGTCAGCTGGTTCTTGATCTTATTGACTGCGTCGTTCTCGATGTTGATTGCTCCGATGAGCATGTTGTTGGAGATGTTGTCGAGGTGACCGCGAAACTTGAGCCAGGGGCCGGCGGCGCTGATGTGGTCTGTGGTGCACTTGCCTTTCACCTGCGGAAGAGGAAGGAAGAAAAGAGACAGTAGGGTAAATGACCATCTAAATGCAGCACCACATGCCTGAACAACTGTCTGCCAACTCAGTGGTTTCTAAGTCTCTAATAATTAGAAAGTAATGCCACCATCGAAGGCATCTCAATTCCAACCATGGTCCTTGGTGGAGGATAGAACTCAGCCAAACAGTGAGAAGAGGCCTTCCTCATCATATAGCGGTCTTGTCATCCACCTCTCCACCTCCCTCACCTTGATCAGCACTTGCAGGTCGTCAAGGTCCTTGCCGTTCCACTTGTCAAAGGGCTCCAGCAGCTGCAGGCGGGTGCTGGTGGGGCTGACGTCCACCATAACGGAGCCGCTCTCGGCAGGGGGGTGTTGGTAGGTGTCCTGGCCGGGGTCAAAGTCACGGGCAGGCAGCTCGTCGCCATTGGGTGGCTCCAGCTTGAATTTCTCACCATTGGCCGCGGTGAGGTAGTCAGTCTCAGGATCGAACTTCAGGGTACCAGCGATGGCCATGGCTGTGACAATCTGTATAGGAAGAGGGAGGGTTATTAGGGCAGCTAGTTACAAGGGGACATAATGTGGACATCATAATATAAGAAGTGTGTGTGTGTGTTGTGATTATTGGTACTTCAGGGGATGTGACGAAAGCATGAGTGGCAGGGTTGGCATCATTCCTGGAAGTGAAGTTCCTGTTGTAGGAGGTGACGATAGTGTTCTTCTCCCCCTTCTTCACATCCTTCCTGTCCCACTGGCCAATGCAGGGTCCACAAGCGTTAGCCAGGACCACCCCACCCACATCCCTCAGGATCTTAGACTAAAGGAGAAAAACAAACATAAGAATGTACCTACAAATCAAGTAAAGGGCAACTAGTTTGGCAATGGACCTTTTTCCAAAAGGTTTGAACTCACAAAGCCATCCCTCTCGATGGTGGCGCGGATCTGCTCAGAGCCGGGGGTGACGGTGAACGCGGCCTTGCACTTCAGGCCTTTGTCTAGGGCCTGCTTGGCCAGGGAAGCAGCGCGGCCCATGTCCTCATAGCTGGAGTTGGTGCAGCTGCCAATCAGACCTAGTGGGACCACCGGGAATCAGGTTAATAACAGAGTAAGAACGGAGAAGCGCAGGTGATTTTAACAGTCATGTAAATAAGCCTGAAAATATATGATAATTAAATGTTACTGTACTTTTCTCTTAAAGGGCTTTTCTTGAATATTAACAGAAAGCTAAATGTATACTTTTCAAGGGAGTGTTAAAGATAACGTGTGATACTGACCCACTTTGACCTCCAGGGGCCAGCCGTTCTTCTCAGCCACAGCACCGATCTCAGACACTGGGTGGGCCAGGTCAGGAGTGAAGGGCCCGTTGATATGGGGCTTCAGCTGCCAGGGACAGAAGACAGACACACAGTTAGCATTGACAATGTGTGTTATTCCTTGAGAATATATTCTATAAATATGTAATGGATGTCAGCCTAATAACAGAGTGGACTCACCTCACTCAGGTTGATCTCAATGACCTGGTCGTACTTGCAGCCCGTGTCAGGGACCAAGTCATCCTTATACTCGTCAGCCAGGGCAGCGATGTCTGAGAGTAGATGGAAAAAGTCCGAAAGAGAATACAAAAATGCTAAGGGGCTATGCTGTATGTGTAACAGTGGCTGTGAGACTGACACTGAATGGATTGTGAAATAAAGGGCTTTAAGAATATTCCAGAATGTCTTATTGTGCGTTCTAACCTGCACGTCCAGTCTTATTCAGGTAAGTCTTCATGCGGTGGTTGAAGGGGAAAACAGAGGTGGTGGCACCAATTTCAGCTCCCATGTTGCAGATAGTTGCCATACCTGTAGCCAGGAGGTGGGAAAAGTCACATCAAGTTTCTAAGCAAACTAGCACCAAATCAAGACCAAACCACTGGACGAACTCAACTGAAACAAGCAGATTGTTAAAACAAATAGCGTAGATTAGTTTACTCACTAGTTCAGGTAAACCTTACTATCTTTTGGCCTCACCGGTGCAGGAAATGGAGTTGACGCCTGGGCCATGGTACTCCACAATGGCTCCTGTGCCCCCCTTCACTGTCAGGATCCCAGCCACCTTCAGGATAACATCCTTGGGAGAGGTCCAGCCCGATAGACTACCAGTCAGCTTCACTCCAATCACCTGATGGAGAGGGAGTTATTACTACATTTGTGAAAGGTCCGTATTTTTATACATGTATGAAGGAGATAGATACAGAAAGAGAGATAAATGAGTGGGTGAAGAGAATGTAGTGAGTTGGTTCACTGTCATAGCAGCTCACATTGGGACACTTGAGCTCCCATGGGATACCAGCCATGACGTCCACAGCGTCAGCGCCACCCACTCCAATGCAGATGGAGCCCAGGCCGCCCCCATTAGGTGTGTGGGAGTCTGTGCCAATCAGCAGGACTCCTGGGTAGGCATAGTTCTCTAGAATTATCTGTCAAGGGTGAGTGACATCTCTGTTAGCCAATGCACAACAATCATTTGACATATTGAGCTCAATAACGTCAAGATCTGAATGTATAACAGGTTTGATATCATGAGTGAACAATCAAATCAAATTGTATTGGTCACATGCGCCGAATACAACAGGTGCAGACATTACAGTGAAATGCTTACTTACAGCCCTTAACCAACAGTGCATTTATTTTTAACAAAAAAAGTAAAAATAAAACAACAAAAAAAGTGTTGAGAAAAAAAGAGCAGAAGTAAAATAAAATAACAGTAGGGAGGCTATATATACAGGGGGTACCGGTGCAGAGTCAATGTGCGGGGGCACCGGCTAGTTGAGGTAGTTGAAGTAATATGTACATGTGGGTAGAGTTAAAGTGACTATGCATAAATAATTAACAGAGTAGCAGCAGCGTAAAAGGGATGGGGTGGGGGGGCAGTGAAAATAGTCCGGGTAGCCATGATTAGCTGTTCAGGAGTCTTATGGCTTGGGGGTAGAAGCTGTTGAGAAGTCTTTTGGACCTAGACTTGGCACTCCGGTACCGCTTGCCGTGCGGTAGCAGAGAAAAACAGTCTATGGCTAGGGTGGCTGGAGTCTTTGACAATTTTGAGGGCCTTCCTCTGACACCGCCTGGTATAGAGGTCCTGGATGGCAGGAAGCTTGGCCCCAGTGATGTACTGGGCCGTACGCACTACCCTCTGTAGTGCCTTGCGGTCGGAGGCCAAGCAGTTGCCATACCAGGCGGTGATGCAACCAGTCAGGATGCTCTCGATGGTGCAGCTGTAGAATTTTTTGAGGATCTGAGGACCCATGCCAAATCTTCTCAGTCTCCTGAGGGGAAATAGGCTTTGTCGTGCCCTCTTCACGACTGTCTTGGTGTGTTTGGACCATGATAGTTCGTTGGTGATGTGGACACCAAGGAACTTGAAGCTCTCAACCTGTTCCACTACAGCCCCGTCGATGAGAATGGGGGGCGTGCTCAGTCCTCTTTTTTTTCCTGTAGTCCACAATCATCTCCTTTGTCTTGGTCACGTTGAGGGAGAGGTTGTTGTCCTGGCACCACACGGCCAGGTCTCTGACCTCCTCCCCTATAGGCTGTCTCATCGTTGTCGGTGATCAGGCCTACCACTGTTGTGTCGTCGGCAAACTTAATGATGGTGTTGGAGTCGTGCCTGGCCATGCAGTCATGGGTGAACAGAGAGTACAGGAGGGGACTGAGCACGCACCCCTGAGGGGCCCCCGTGTTGAGGATCAGTGTGGCAGATGTGTTGTTACCTACCCTTACCACCTGGGGGCGGCCCGTCAGGAAGTCCAGGATCCAGTTGCAGAGGGAGGTGTTTAGTCCCAGGATCCTTAGCTTAGTGATGAGCTTAGAGGGCACTATGGTGTTGAATGTTGAGCTGTAGTCAATGAATAGCATTCTCACGTAGGTGTTCCTCTTATCCAGGTGGGAAAGGGCAGTGTGGAATGCAATAGAGATTGCATCATCTGTGGATCTGTTGGGGCGGTATGCAAATTGGAGTGGGTCTAGGGTTTCTGGGATAATGCTGTTGATGTGAGCCATGACCAGCCTTTCAAAGCACTTCATGGCTACAGACGTCAGTGCTACGGGTCGGTAGTCATTTAGGCAGGTTATCTTAGAGTCCTTGGGCATGGGGACTATGGTGGTCTGCTTGAAACATGTTGGTATTACAGACTCAGTCAGGGACATGTTGAAAATGTCAGTGAAGACACTTGCCAGTTGGTCAGCACATGCTCGGAGTACACGTCCTGGTAATCCGTCTGGCCCTGCGGCCTTATGAATGTTGACCTGCTTAAAAGTCTTACTCACATCGGCTACGGAGAGCGTGATCAAATAGTCATCCGGAACAGCTGGTGCTCTCATGCATGCTTCAGTGTTGCTTGCCTCGAGCGAGCATAGAAGTGGTTTAGCTTCGTCTGGTAGGCTTGTGTCACTGGGCAGCTCGCGGCTGTGCTTCCCTTTGTAGTCTGTAATAGTTTTCAAGCCCTGCCACATCCGACGAGCGTCAGAGCCAGTGTAGTACGATTCAATCTTAATCCTGTATTGACTCTTTGCCTGTTTGATGGTTCGTCGGAGGGCATAGCGGGATTTCTTATAAGCGTCCGGGTTAGAGTCCCGTTCCTTGAAAGCGGCAGCTCTACTCTTTAGCTCAGTGCGGATGTTTCCTGTAATCCATGGCTTCTGGTTGGGGTATGTACGTACGGTCACTGTGGGGACGACATCATCGATGCACTTATTGATGAAGCCAGTGACTGATGTGGTGTACTCCTCAATGCTGTCTGAAGAATCCCGGAACATGTTCCAGTCTGTGCTAGCAAAACAGTCCTGTAACAATGTATTCTGCTACTCGTTTCACAGCAGTATTCCTGAACTCTAATCTAGTTGTTAGTCTAATTTCAGAAGTGGATATTGTCCAAATACAAATTAGTCTCATGGCAGCTCAATCTGACCAGTTACCATTTATTGTACCGGTACCTGGTGAATGATTCCAGAGCCTGGTTTCCAGAAGCCAACTCCATACCTGGCTCCAGCTGTCGCCAGGAAATTGTAAACCTCCTGATTCACTTCCTGGATTAAAAAGGACAAGTGGGAAGGGGTTGGGGTGTCAGTTGAGTTGAGGAGAATATATTTTCAGCTGGTAGTCCCCTTTATGTAACTGTCACAGCACATATTTGGCTGCAGACCTTAATTCCCCCTTTAATCCATGTTACTCAATTTGACCTCTGTGCAATTGGATGTAGTAAGTGTCACCCATGCTAAATATTCCTCAGGGCTTCTCTTTGTCTAAAAATATGTCATGTGTGTGTAGCAGTTAACCAACATTCCCTCTCATATGGCTCATCTTGGCCCCAACGCAATACTTTCGGTTACCCCTAGGAACTCCTGATACCATGGAAAAGAGTATCCCTCTGTAGAACACCCTAGATCTCAACCAACAGAAATCAGCTGGACAGCCCAAAAACAACTGGACAGCCCCTTGAGTTTCCTCTGCTCCCTACTGACCTTCGCCCTCTTTAGGTCCTCGACCCCTCCGATCTGTGCCTCAATCAGGTGGTCACAGTGGATGGTTGAGGGCACGGCCACCTTGGGCAGGCCGCTGCTGATGAACTGTAGCATGGCCATCTGGGCCGTGGCGTCCTGCATGGCCACACGGTCCGGACGCAGCCGCAGGTAAGTGCGCCCCCTGGCGATGTCCTGGCCCACGGGGTCATCCAGGTGACCGTACACGATCTTCTCTGACAAAGTGAGGGGGCGATTGAGCCTGAGGTGAGATGAGGGCGGGGATGGGAGGACAGTGTGGTTAGGATTTAACTCTTAAAATACAGTAAAAGGTTAACTCACTAGGAGGAATGCTTTCTAATCTAAAGTTAGCTCGGTGTGGCCAGTGTTGCTGACCATAAGAAGTCAACACGCTAAATGTCAAAGGATTTAGTGAGCAGTTGCAATGTCAGTAGTAGTGGTTGTAAACAGAGGAACGCTGGGTGTGAGGTTGGAAAGGCAGTTACTGACCTCTTGCGCACAATGTCGATGTTCTCATGCAGCTTCTCATAGTTGATGTTGGTGCCAGGCTCAAATCGGCTCATGGCCACCTTGGCCTTGGCGTTGAAGGCTGCCGAGACATGGAGACGTCTTGCCCCTTCTCCAAGGACAAGCTAAAGGACATTTTTAGTAATGATACATCAAACTTGGAAACATCATCATCATGGAAGAGGATACAGGGGCTTTAAAGTTCCTAATCATTGCAAACATAGGACCTAGTCCCCTCAAACTCAACTCTGGACCTCAAAGCCAGTTCCACTGCGTTTTTTTTAACATGGTGGTTAAAGAATCTCAAAGCCCAATCAAAGAGACAGTTAAAAAAGGCCACCATAAAATGACTTATCTACAATCTGCGTGATCTCCATGTGACTTTCATGTTCCATCACCTCACACAATGGAGACTGACAGCAATATTAATCAAGTAAAGAGAATAGTATTGCATTACACTAACTAAGTAAACAATATGTCAGCCAGCTACTTGTCAGGCTCTCATTTCCCCAAAACACACATCACCTAAAGTTTAGAATGAGTAGCCTAAGTGTTGGGTAAGTTAGTGTTTGTATTTAGCCCTAAAAGAGACACCTACTCCCTACACATTAGAACAGCTAATTTTGTGACAGCTCAAGTAGTCTAATCTAGCTATGATTTTCAATATTGCATCAACACAGCCAATCGTCCTCAACATGTTAACTCATGTTAGACAGACAGGCTTAATTTGAATCAACCTATAGGCCTGATTATTTAGAGTGGAAAGATGTAAACAAATGGAATATCACAACCAACTGAGAATGTACCAAAAATCTGTAATGTTAATTTGCCGAATCAAATATAAAATCTACCTCATATTAGCAGGCCCTTGGTCACATATCTTTTATAGACGTAGCAAAACAGTATTGGACAGTGTCCATTCAGATAATTTCATGAGGTTTCTATAAGACCATCTCATGTTCGATTAATTGCTTAATTTGGTGCCGCATTGTCTGACACCGTGATTTGACTAAATCTGTTATTAAGTGTGGAAACCAGACAAGTGCGCACTTAAAAACTTCAGTAACCTTGAATCACCTTGCAAACAGCTGGACAGTTGGTGCAATATAAAGCATTCAATTTAGTGCATTTCGACAACACATTGTACTGTAAACCAGCATTATAGATAAAGCGTTATTGTGCACTTCCCAGACTAACTTGTAGCCGTTGCATGGAGTACTAGTTAGTAACAGTCTCGACTGGGACACAGTGACCAAACGACAGCCGCTGAGATGGATTGTTTACTATATATATATATATATATATATATTTTTTTTTAAGTTCGTTGTGGACAGTAATATCTTGTAATTCATTTTTTACTGAAAATCTATACTTGATGTTTAGTGTTGAATATATTTACTAATATAAAATAACGTTTTACTTACCCGAAGCCGAGTGACAGTCCTACAGTAAGACGCCATTTTGTTCACTGACTAAGATGTGTTTCTGTCAGGTGACGTCAGGAACCCTAATTTAAATGTCTTTATTATTTTTATCCTGACAGGTGTATTAAAACTG
The DNA here is from genome assembly GCF_020615455.1 of Coregonus clupeaformis. Classification (NCBI taxonomy): domain Eukaryota; kingdom Metazoa; phylum Chordata; class Actinopteri; order Salmoniformes; family Salmonidae; genus Coregonus; species Coregonus clupeaformis. The sequence continues at coordinate 21,645,813 of NC_059198.1, read as the reverse complement.
TGTACAAGTGTATACCTCTGTGAATCATTTGACCGAATCTAATAAGACAAAGTCCAAATATAATATTTGAATACAATTGTCAAAGTGGTTGCAATAGTGTAAGATATACACAATGACTGAGTTTATGTTTTTGTTTGGTACTTATCTGTAAGGTTGTTGTCAAATCAGCACCCCATAATGAACTCGTGGGCTCCCTATAATAAACTCTGCACATAGTTAGCATACAGTTTATGCACCTTTACTGTTTAAAAGGGTCTGTGAGTTTTACTGATGCAAATTAATTGGACATATTTACATAATAGCGTATGTATATTCTGACAAAACCACTGAAGACAATGACTGTGATGTGGCACAGCAGTAATATGATGAAGGTCCTGAAGAAGATATTTTGACAGAGAACTTGGAATCCATTTTTAAAAATTCATGAATTACTTTCAAGAATACTCATTACTCAGTATATTTCTTCCAGCACCTGTCCTGGTTCTGGACCAATGATGTGTCCAAATATTTTCCTTTTTAATCACTCTCCTTATGTGAAATGTGGCTATAGATTGTTGTTGCATATTCAAAGATATAGTATACAAAATCAAATTTAAATAACTACACAATTATATAAACAGTCAGAAAACAATTATTGATGTTTGAAAAGTAGGGTACACTCTGGGGGAGAAAGTAGAAAAAAGTAGAAACCATGTAGCTCAGTTGGTAGAGCATGGCGTTTGCAACGCCAGGGTTGTAGGTTTGATTCCCAAGGGGGGCCAATATGAAAATGTATGCACTCACAAACTGTAAGTTGCTCTGGATAAAAGTGTCTGCTAAATATCTAATATTATATGGTAACTTTACAGCCTAATGTAATTTCACCTGCAGGATAATTTTCCAAAACAAGGCTCTGGATAAGAGCGTCTGCTAAAATGAAAAGAACAAAAAAAAAATATATATATATCTCAGCAGGAAGTTCACGTAAATATTGTAAATAACTTGTCTTTCAGTACTCTATCTGGTTGGAACGACATTACCCACAACTCATGCAAAACGTCATATCACTTACTTGCTGACTGGACACCCTTGCAGCCCAGTAAAATACGGGTCCTCCCCCTTCTCAGCCAATAGGGACTCTGTTGCTATCACCGCTTGTATTTTTAGCAATGGCACAGTACTTACTTGGAGTTACAAATATCCGTTCGCCAACTGAACTAGGATGTCGCGTTCTGGTTTTGCAGAACCATGGATGTAATTGTGTCGGTCATAAGTTGGAAAATGCATTTGATTATTTACCACCATTGTTCATACCAATATGTTCAATCATATCTACCAGCATTTGCAATCCTCAATAAACCGTAGCCTATTTCATATTATTTACTTATTTTTGAAACTATAGGCTTATTAATGAGGGTCGACTATTCTCTCCTTGGTGTGTATGAGTTTATTTGATAATATACATTACAATAGTATCAAGAAGTCTGCTAAATGACTAAAAATGTAAATGTAAAATGTAAGAAAGTAGTCCCTATTCAGACCAACGTCACAGAACAGGGGGTGTTGGCGAATTGGTCCTGTATAAATGCGCAAGGTTGTCAAACAGTAAAGTTTGCTAGGGCAGTTTTAGTCAACCTGTCAGTTGTGGGAATGGAGACCCTCTGAAGAACATACAGTTCAAGACCCATTTAACACACGACATTATATCTGCTTCTAAACAACTACTTTGAAAAGCCACATCACCTTCAAATTCAATGTAAAATACGGGAATTAAAAGCGCCTGAACTGAACACAAGCTGCATTAGTAAGTATTCACAGCGTCCGCATATAAACATGTATGGCATTGACATACATTTTTATATATCAGCCATAACGGTACATTTGGCTAGATTGTGGATCCTCATGATTTAATCTAAGAGGCTTTACGACTCTCCAAAGATGCCCTGCCTTTTGAGAAACTGAATCTGTAATTGGTTCTGTCATCCATTTTAGATTCTGTTGTTTGTTTTTTAGACGGAAAACCCATCAAACTCGTATCTGAGAGTCAAGTTGTATTTATTCTTCTCATATACAGCTAATCATTTCTTCCTGTTTTCGGGCAGGACCAATTTATTCTTGAGCTGTTGTAGTCCTGCTCATCAGTCGATATAATGACATGAGACTGCAACATTTACCACTTTATTAGTCTCCTTATAATTTATTTACAGTGCCAATTTGTAAGGGATTCCAGTTTGTTAGAATAAGAGTATCATATGTGTCCTTATTGCTTAAAGGTGGAATTGCCATCATGGAGATTAATTAATTATTATTGGACCTTTGGGATAAAGTAATTATTGGACCTTTGGGATAGGCTTCACCACGGCACTTCAAAACCATATAGGCTACTCTGTCTTCACATTGCACAACATCACTCTATTGCTTTACTGTAGCCTATTGTTTTGCTTGAGTTAACGAAGTTGGCCTACATATTGTTTTCACACCCCTTATCATCAACATCCATGGTTGCTACTTTTTCTCTTTTTAAAATTCTTTATTATTAGGCTACCTGCCCATAAATCAATTAAGGAAATGTGTTCTGTTACTATATGCAAGTATAGTATTCACTTGAATAAGCTACATTGTTACAATGAGTGGACAAAGGTGTGCTTTATTGTGGTGATGATGATGCACTGTAAACAATATGTCAATAACTATTTAATCAGATTAGGCCATGTAACCTACTGTTGGATTGTGTAGTCTACTTAGTAGTAGGTCACAACTATGATAAACAAACATGTTCATGGTTGAATAATGTTGCATTAAATAATACAGTATATGCACTATAGGTCAATTGTAAAAATTAACAACTAGGATCCATTTTGATCCATGACAGGTTTTACTGTGTACTGTACATAAAGTCCCAGCTGCATTTGGCATGAAAGAACAGATTTGTAGGGTTGACATTGAATGACATTGGATATTGGAAATGACTATGGTGGTTAATGCTTTTCGAAGATATACTGTAAACTTGATTATCATTGGTTTAAATTTAGTCAAAGGTAAGAGTCAAAAGTCTGGTTTTGCCACCTAATGTTAGTGAACATCTTTGGAGGTTTGTTTGCTATCTTCCAAACATCTCCTATTGAACAGTTTCACACTTCTCCAAATTAGTTTCTTCATAGATTTAACACAAGTGAAACACTGTCTTAAATAACAAGACAAGTCCGATTGTGTCTTGTTCTTGCCCATCTGGTAGCCATCTATGCAATATTCTGCATGCAAACAGAGTAGCTATATCTCATATCAATAATGATATTTTCTTGGTCAACCTAATCTGATTCACAATATAGCATTCATCGTCCTTGATGCATACATTATACCCATGTTCTCGTAGATAAAAATGTAGCTTTCTGGGTAATCCTGGCTGCTGAAACCCTCCTTGTGCTGGTTGTGACTGAGTGCAATGTTTATGATGCGTAGGTGGACTATGTATTGCACATGTTGTGATGACGTTAATAATGCTGCATGGTGGGAAATGGTGTCCTTCATGCACTGTAGCCAGTACCCTGCCATTCACAGTATGCAATACATGCCTACATGTGAACTGTACACCCACAGCCTACTCTCGCACTTACACTGTTTGATTTGGAACTTTCTCTAATTGTGTAATCCTGAGTAGTTGAGCATCTGGCAGAAGTGACAGCTGAGGGATTGCAGATTATCATGGATTTCTGCCTCGATCACGGCATCTGTTACACCCCCTCCACGTTGGCTAGCTAACCAATTAACTCTCTCACTATCCCTTCTGTTGAACCTAAACTCAGCAAAAAAATAAATGTCCCCTTTTCAGGACCCTGTCTTTCAAAGATAATTCGTAAAAATCCAAATAACTTCACAGATCTTAATTGTAAAGGGTTTAAACACTGTTTCCCGTGCTTGTTCAATGAACCATAAACAATAAATAAACATGCACCTGTGGAACGGTCGTGAAGACATTAACAGCTTACAGATGGTAGGCAATTAAGGTCACAGTTATGAAAACCTAGGACACTAAAGAGGCCTTTCTGCTCTGGAAAAACACCAAAAGATAGATGCCCAGGGTCCCTGCTCATCTGTGTGAACATGCTTTACGCATGCTGCAAGGAGGCATGAGGACTGCAGATGTGGCCAGGGCAATAAATTGCAATGTCCGTACTGTGAGACGCCTAAGACAGCGCTACAGGGAGACAGGACGGACAGCTGATCGTCCTCGCAGTGGCAGACCACGTGTAACAACACCTGCACAGGATCGGTACATCCGAACATCTCACCTGCGGGGCAGGTACAGGATGGCAACAACAACTGCCCGAGTTACACCAGGAACGCACAATCCCTCCATCAGTGCGCAGACTGTCCGCAATAGGCTGAGAGAGGCTGGACTGAGGGCTTGTAGGCCTGTTGTAAGGCAGGTCCTCACCAGACATCACCAGCAACAATGTCGCCTATGGGCACAAACCCACCGTCGCTGGAGCAGACAGGACTGGCAAAAAGTGCTCTTCACTGACGAGTCGCGGTTTTGTCTCACCAGGGATGATGGTCGGATTCACGTTTATCGTCGAAGGAATGAGCGTTACAACAAGGCCTGTATCTGGAGCGGGATCGATTTGGAGGGTCCGTCATGGTCTGGGGCGGTGTGTCACAGCATCATCGGACAGAGCTTGTTGTCATTGCAGGCAATCTCAACGCTGTGCATTACAGGGAAGACATCCTCCTCCCTCATGTGGCACCCTTCCTGCAGGCTCATTCTGACATGACCCTCCAGCATGACAATGCCACCAGCCATACTGCTCGTTCTGTGCGTAATTTCCTGCAAGACAGGAATGTCAGTGTTCTGCCATGGCCAGCGAAGAGCCCGGATCTCCATCCCATTGAGCACGTCTGGGACTTGTTGGATCGGAGGGTGAGGGCTAGGGCCATTCCCCCCAGAAATGTCAGGGAACTTGCAGATGCCTTGGTGGAAGAGTGGGGTAACATCTCACAGCAAGAACTGGCAAATCTGGTGCAGTCCATGAGGAGGAGATGCACTGCAGTACTTAATGCAGCTGGTGGCAATACCAGATACTGACACTTACTTTTGATTTTGACACACCCCCCCGCCCCCCGCCCCTTTGTTCAGGGACACATTATTCAGTTTCTGTTAGTCACATGTCTGTGGAACTTGTTCAGTTTATGTCTGTTGTTGAATCTTGTTATGTTCATACAAATATTTACACATGTTACGTTTGCGGAAAATAAACGCAGTTGACAGTGAGAGGACGTTTCTTTTTTTGCTGAGTTTATTTGTCTGCCTTTTACCTCCCTAGGACTAACCCCATGTTTTTATTTTTCCCCCAGTTGGACTCTTCATCACGTTACCTGGCAAGTCTTGTTACCTGGCAACTGAAAACAACTGGTTGGACTAGTTTTTGGCCTCCTGGCCACCAAGTCTGTCCATGTTGACCACACAGGAAAGGGTTTAAAGATTCTGCCGAACTTCAACTTACCTGCATTACATGTAGTGGAGAAAAAACATCAGATTTCTACAAGCCAGAGATAACTGTTCCAGTATTGGCTCATCTTGGACTTGATTTGAAAACTTGGCTATCCAAACTGCATTGGCCAGGTACAGTCATGCACCTAGAGGTAAAGGTAGCTCTCAATTTCATTGTGTCCTACCTGTACAACAAACTGCCCCGTCGTCGTGCTGACCTCTTCGGGGAGGAGTTGGAGCAGATACTGGTGTCGCGCTATGAGGGCCACTGGTACCCTGAAGCTCCTCTGCGGGGCTCTGCCTTCCGCTGCCTGCACCTGGGGGCCCCCAGGGACCCGGTGGTGGAGCTAGCTGCCAGGAGAAGCGGACTGGACACAGAGGAAGTGCGCGCCAATGTCCCCCCAGAGCTGAGTGTGTGGATCGACCCCTATGAGGTGTCCTACCAAATTGGGGAGAAGGGAGCCGTTAAGGTGCTGTACTTGGAGGATCCACCCGGCTTAGGTGGGGAAGGAGAAATGGTGGAAGTAGTAAGTGGAGTGAGTAAAGGTGACATGGAGGTAGAGGAGGCAAAGATCTTAGGATTCAACCCTGAGGCCCAGGTGTTTGTTCCAATTGGAGGCCAGATATCTCCAGTCCTCCTTCCTTCCCTCTCCAGCTCACCCACACCTCTCTCGGCCTCATCCTGCCCAGTGCTTTTCAGCTATCCCAGCTCCAGCACACCCACGAACCCAACGGCCCACTCCTCTAACACATCCACACCTTCCCCTCCAAGTGGGGGACTCCCTTACCTCCCCTCTCAGCAGACAACGCCCGCCTTGCCCAGCACCCGTCCACCGCTGCAGCCCATCACCTTCACCACGGCCAGTTTCGCTGCCACTAAATTTGGCTCCACCAAGATGAAGAAGTGTGGCGGTTCCGGATCGGCTGGCAGCTCAGGTATAGGCGTGCCCCCGCCACAGAGGATGCTCTCCCGTTCCCCCACTAACATCTCTCCCCCAGTGCTGCTGAAACACAAGCCCCTCTCTGTCTCCCTGCACTCCCTGGGGGGTCAGATCCCCAGCCAGCTCTCCCCCAATGCCAAAGAGTTTGTTTACCCAGCATCCCCAGGGCCCCTCTACTTTGACAATGATGCTCCACCCATGCTACCACACGTGAGCCCCTTCCAGCACCCTCACCCCGCCCACTCCCACCCCTCCTTTGACCCATTCTCTAGCCCCCCACCTGGTCCAGCTGTTGGCATCATTGGTGGTAGCGGTGGGATCTCTTACATGGAGAAGCCCTCATTTGTGGAGGGTATAGGGGGGTATAACCTGCAATATCCCAGCCAGGCCTTCCAGCCTGTGGTGCTGGCCAACTAAGCCTTTATGATGAGTATTGCTGTTGCAGCAGTAGAGCAGTAATGCTCAAGTATTTTTTTTCGAAAATTGTTCTTAGTGATACTACAGCGTAGAATTAGTTTTATTACTACTACAACCTCCACTATATATTTAAATATATCATCGTTACTGTTCAGATTTTGTTTTGAGGATTTTGATTTCAGTTTCTCTCTAACCAGAGGAGTAACCAGCCTCCTATTGCACAGACATTTATTTTTATTTTTTTACTGAATGTTCAACTGAGTAAAATGCCCTTCAGCTTTGGACTATTGACAGCAGCATGTTAGGTATTTTGCACTTCACTGTCATGCTGTGAAAATGGACCAATGTCCTGTAAGATTGCTTTGGAAAGCTTAGCGCTTTGCAATCTGCTCGGCCTTAGTTGCCACAAATGCACAGTGGGGTTTATGCTGTTTTAGTGAGGACTTATTCATGCTAACAAGTGTTAAATGTGCTCTTCTGTGGCTTATGGTCATCGTGAATATAGTTGGCCTGTTACTAGAGCCTTGAAACATATCACACACCATGTCGGAATCTGTTTGGCGTGAGGAATCAGTATTTGCCATTCATCAGCTCTGAAATGTGTTCATGGAACATGCTAAGAAAGGGAGCCTGTGTGTAGTGTCTTGGGAATAGGGAGGGTTGAATGTGCAGGGTATGAGGAAATGTATCTGTCATGACAGGAAGAATTACTGCCAGGGAGGTCAGCAAACCTTGGTGAACGTGAGAGGGAAGTTGATCTTTGTCTTCATTATATCCGATGTACCAATCTCCCAAACACACACACTCATGCACACTCCCACACAGACACACACACACACACAGGCCCATAGAATCTGTCAGCAGTGTGTGAAGGTGAACGGGCGTTGTTGGAAGGGGATGGGATGCAGTTAAGCAATGGGGATTGTGATAAATGGCTTAGCGTGACTTTGACTATGAAGGAGAGGTCTTACTCTGCAGGGAAAGGAGGAGGACGGGAGAGGAAAAAAGGGATGGCGAGGCAGGGGCATCGATTACGTTTTACCACCTTTTATCATCTTGGGTGCAATGGCTTTAGACTGACACTTTAAAACCCGGAGCATGTTTCTGTAGAGCTTCAGTGGCATTGCAGCCAATGGCTCATGCTAGCTCCCCTGATCTTTATTCCCTTAATTATCTGTTCCAGTTGCTGCTGCAGTGGGAGACCAGAATCATATAATGAAAGCTGTTTTCCATTTCAATTTCCAGGACTATGAATGTTACCTAAACCTGTGTTTTTGTCACTTTATGATGCCATGTCAGATCATTCTCATATTGAAGGTGGTGATACCCTGGCTCCATATAGGTAATAGAGGGGGCTGGTATGTCACCAGGGTTCAGGCAGCCCCCTAACCTCACCTTTCCTTTTGAGACATCCAGCACTTTATATTATTGGGCAATAGATGCCATGTGATTCCCCCCAGTCATGTTAGGAGCTAAACGTTCATTTTCTTTGTCTTTCTTATATTGGCCCATTATGTTACAGCTGCATCTGCTAGGAAATGTTGGTTCTGTCACGATGAGATTTGTATTTGGATAAAATGGGAAGGGGAACGTGTCCCTAGCCATCATCTGAATGTTATCTAGATTGTGCCCATAAACATCTGTGTATAACCTAACCTAAGGACCCTTGACTTGTGCTCACACTGGTAATTGCTGTGTGACAGTCGGTCATATGCATGTATGCAGTCATTAAAATGGTGTTTCTTTTTTTTTTGCTTCCAGGGGTTGGGAGGGGAGGGTCAGATCTCTTTTATAAATGTAATGGTTGTGAGGGAAGGGTGCATTTTTACATTTGTAATTTATTTTACATTTTCTATATTTTTCCTGTGTTTTTCACAAGTAATTAAGTACATTTGTAAAGGTAAGAGATAGAGATATATATTATAACAATAGGAATATGTATATATTTCTTATGTTCAGGTTTCCTTTGTTTAGTTATGTGTTGAAGTTATTTTTACCAAAAAATAACTATAAATATATATGCAAGTTGGGACTAAAAATAAAGATGTAGAAAATAAAGTATTGAATGTGTATTGTACCTTGTACAGAATCTGTCCAATAAAAGACGGGTAAATGTAATTTGTTAAATTGGGTTTTTGAAGACTCCGATTAATGTTTACAATGGGTGGATAGAGAGAGAGAGTCTGACAGCATCATTCTCAGTCTGTGTGTTTCTAAGGGCAGTCTGATAACTTGTAAGATTCCTGTTCCTTCATATTCCGTACACTTAAACCAAAAATCTCCACGTTTAAACCAAATCCCCTTAGTAGTGCTAATATTGTACTAATTGTGACCCTTATTCATATTCCATCTACATATTTTCCAGTGCCATTACATTTTGACATTTTAGTCATTTAGCAGACGCTCTTACCAGAGCGACTTACAGTAGTGAATTCATACTTCTTTTTTTTTTTTCATACTGGTCCCCCGTGGGAAACGAACCCACAACCATGGCGTTGCAAACGCCATGCTCTACCAACTGAGCTACACGGGACTATACATCTTTACTTTACACAACCTATACCACTAACCTTATTTGTGTGCCTGAACAGTCCCACTGTGACTGAAATGGCTGCCAATTTCATTCTCACACAAAGACTGAGGGAAGCAAAAAACCCGTTCCTGCAGTCTAATCCTTGATGAGTATTCACCTCACATCCATTGTGGTAACATTCCCCTGCTCCCGCTACTATAGCCATAACTAGACTGTCTTTACTCACACAGACACTGACCCTGGTCCAGTGCAATGTGTAACTAACGCCATATTCTAGACCACAATTGAGGGGAGGGGGGGTGGTCTTGGCCCTTTACAACCACAAATATTCCAATACATTTCTTCAATAAGTCAACAGTGCTTCAAGCAGGTTTAGGAGGAGGGATAGTCATTGAATGTGCCGTGATTATGATCAGTGACTGGTCAGTTCTGGTGGTGGACAGCCTAGAAATGGATAGAGCTATTTTTTGTTTATTTCTTATTTCTTTGTTGATTCAGTGAGATTTTTGGTTTCCAAAATCCCTACAAGCCCCCATTGCTAAAACATTGGTCAGATTACTCTTGGTAATCAGATGTGTGCTGTGTTTTAATTCCCTGGGCCTGCAAAGTGGGTCTGGAGGTTTGTGAGTGGTGGCTTGGAGGCCATGTTGCGGTCACTGACCGTCTGCCAATGGGAAGGCCAGGGGACTGTGACGTTTGAGGGAAGTTGGAACTTCTGATGGATTATAGGAAGACTATAAATATTGTTTCACAACATTGGCTTTTTGGTCACTGGGTGGACAGTGTTTGTTGCGGTATAGTGGTTGGCCGTTGGTTTACGTCTTGCATTAAAAATGAGTAACAGATTACACTATCCTCTCCATATAAATGTTTTTATTTATTTATTTTTTAAAAGCAGGCTGCTCTACCACCAGGATTTAATAAAAGTGAGGGAAAACAGAGTTTTTATTGTCTTTTTGCTTATCTATCTACGTTTGTATTTTATTTAGCACTTCGGAATATTTTGTTGTAATAAAGACGTTTATTTTCTATTTAAGATTTTAACTTTTAAGACTAAATGGATATAATTGAAAAAGTGAGATATTAATATAGTGCTTTCTTTTTTGCCTGTATTTTGTTATAATTTTCATATTTTGTATCTGATCTGTACAGCCTGTAGATGTATATGAACCTTTCACTACTGAAATGCAATGACCTGTTTTCTGTGTTCCCCCATGGGAATGGGGACTTACTACTGCAGTTTCTTATTGTATCAGATTATTTTTTAAGTTTGTAATAAAACAGAATGGCAAAAATAAGCATGGAAAATAATCAAATTCTCTTGTCATTTTTGTCTGTATTTCATATAATTGCAATATGTTCTAATATTGATGTAAATAAATTGACGTGTAATTAATAATTCAACCCAGATATGAAAATCTCAAATAGCTAATTTCAAACTCTTCTACTTAGACCGTAGAAAAATATTACCTAATATTACCTCCCCTTTCATCCCTCCACACTCCTCCCACCACACTCCTCCCTCCACACTCCTCCCTCCACACTCCTCCCTCCCCTCTCATCCCTCCACACTCCTCCCTCCCCTCTCCTCCTCCACCTCCTCCCTCCCTCTCATCCCTCCACACTCCTCCCTCCCCCTCTCATCCCTCCACACTCCTCCCTCCCCTCTCCTCCCTCCACACTCCTCCCTCCCCTCTCATCCCTCCACACTCCTCCCTCCCCTCTCCTCCCTCCACACTCCTCCCTCCCCTCTCATCCCTCCACACTCCTCCCTCCCCTCTCATCCCTCCACACTCCTCCCTCCCCTCTCCACACTCCTCCCTCCCCTTTCATCCCTCTACACTCATCCCTCCACACTCCTCCCTCCCCTCTCATCCCTCCACACTCCTCCCTCCCCTCTCATCCCTCCACACTCCTCCCTCCCCTCTATTGCCCATCCTCCTCCCCCCCTTGACTTTGAGGCTGTGTTTATGCAACACTGCTCCCCTGTGTGTGGATGTGATCATTACGCAACATCTCATACTCCATTGGAATACTAATGAAGGTGAGGTAGGGTGATAGGCAGAGCAGAAACAGAGGACCTCAAATCTCTATTGTTTTTGTGTGTGCATGTGTGATAGAGAGCGCATGTGTTTGTGTGCATGAGGCAAGAAGAGTGATGTGCTCCCTGTTTGTCTCCCAGCATCACAATGTGCATCCTGTCAGCATTGGTCAAAATCACTGCTGTTGGTCAATTGTTCAGGCAAGGGCTCACCTTTCATTGAATTCCACTTCATTAATATGCATGATACGTATCCTATACATGGGTACATACAGATTTAAAAACTACAACAGGAAATGCATCTTTATATAAAAGAGAAGAAAAAAATGCACTTGATAGGCAAAGTTTGAAATATTCTCAATGTAATGTTTATCATATCAGGAATATTATAGCTGTTAAAAGAGACCATTGTAAAAAATAGGCTATTCTTTTAGGCTATTCGTTTCAGCCTGGAGTTGGTATCTTTTTATAACGGTTTTCTATGCATTTCTGGTAGGAAGTAACTGTAATTGTATTCATGAACCATTTAAAAAGGAATAATTCAGTCTCCACCACCTCACTGAGAAGACTTCATTATCCTGAAACACGTGTAACATAAGGAACCAAAAACAAACATCTGACATCACAAAAAGCTAACGTCCAGTTAATTTCAAAATAAATAGAGTATTTTAACAAGATGTTTCACACTAAAATAAAAATAATCATTTGTAACCTTGTGACTTCCCAAGGTCAAATGCTACAACAGTAAAGGTGGCGCTAAAAATAGGAAGTACACTACATGACCATAAGTATGTGGACACACCAGCTCGTCAATCATCTCATTCCAAGATCTTGGGTATTAATATGGAGTTGGTCCCCCCTTTGCTGCTATAACAGCCTCCACTCTTCTGGGAAGGCTTTCCACTAGATGTTGGAACATTGCTGCGGGGACTTGCTTCCATTCAGCCACGAGCATTAGTGTGGTCGGGCACTGATGTTGGGCGATTAGGCATGGCTCGCAGACGGTGCTCCAATTCATCCCAAAGGTGTTCGATGGGGTTGAGGTTAGGGCTCTGTGCAGGCCAGTCAAGTTCTTCCACACCGATCTCGACAAACTATTTCTGTATGGACCTCGCTTTGTGCACGGGGACATTGTCATGCTGAAACAGGAAAGGGCCTTCCCCAAACTGTTGCCACAAAGTTGGAAGCACAGAATCGTCTACAATGTCATTGTATGCTGTAGCGTTAAGATTTCCTTCACTGTAACTGAGGGGCCTAGCCCGAACCATGAAAAACAGCCCCAGACCATTATTCCTCCTCTACCAAATTTTACAGTTGAAATGAGAAGAAAAAAAATCCAGAAAATCACATTGTATGATTTTTAATGAATTTATTTGCAAATTATGGTGGAAAATAAGTATTTGGTCAATAACAAAAGTTTCTCAATACTTTGTTATATACCCTTTGTTGGCAATGACACAGGTCAAACGTTTTCTGTAAGTCTTCACAAGGTTTTCACACACTGTTGCTGGTATTTTGGCCCATTCCTCCATGCAGATCTCCTCTAGAGCAGTGATGTTTTGGGGCTGTCACTGGGCAACATGGACTTTCAACTCCCTCCAAAGATTTTCTATGGGGTTGAGATCTGGAGACTGGCTAGGCCACTCCAGGACCTTGAAATGTTTCTTACGAAGCCACTCCTTCGTTGCCCGGGCGGTGTGTTTGGGATCATTGTCATGCTGAAAGACCCAGCCACGTTTCATCTTCAATGCCCTTGCTGATGGAAGGAGGTTTTCACTCAAAATCTCACGATACATGGCCCCATTCATTCTTTCCTTTACACGGATCAGTCGTCCTGGTCCCTTGTTTCCACCCCCATGCTTCACAGTAGGTATGGTGTTATTTGGATGCAACTCAGCATTCTTTGTCCTCCAAACACGACGAGTTGAGTTTTTACCAAAAAGTTATATTTTGGTTTCATCTGACCATATTACATTTTCCCAATCCTCTTCTGGATCATCCAAATGCACTCTAGCAAACTTCAGACGGGCCTGGATATGTACTGGCTTAAGCAGGGGGACACGTCTGGCACTGCAGGATTTGAGTCCCTGGCGGCGTAGTGTGTTACTGATGGTAGTCTTTGTTACTTTGGTCCCAGCTCTCTGCAGGTCATTCATTAGGTCCCCCCGTGTGGTTCTGGGATTTTTGCTCACCGTTCTTGTGATCATTTTGACCCCACGGGGTGGGATCTTGCATGGAGCCCCAGATCGAGGGAGATTATCAGTGGTCTTGTATGTCTTCCATTTCCTAACAATTGCTCCCACAGTTGATTTCTTCAAACCAAGCTGCTTACCTATTGCAGATTCAGTCTTCCCAGCCTGGTGCAGGTCTACAATTTTGTTTCTGGTGTCCTTTGACAGCTCTTTGGTCTTGGCCATAGTGGAGTTTGGAGTGTGACTGTTTGAGGTTGTGGACAGGTGTCTTTTATACTGATAACAAGTTCAAACAGGTGCCATTAATACAGGTAATGAGTGGAGGACAGAGGAGCCTCTTAAAGAAGAAGTTACAGGTCTGTGAGAGCCAGAAATCTTGCTTGTTTGTAGGTGACCAAATACTTATTTTCCACCATAATTTGCAAATAAATTCATTAAAAATCCTACAATGTGATTTTCTGGATTTTTTCCCCTCAATTTGTCTGTCATAGTTGACGTGTACCTATGATGAAAATTACAGGCCTCTCTCATCTTTTTAAGTGGGAGAACTTGCACAATTGGTGGCTGACTAAATACTTTTTTCCCCCCACTGTGTATATATATATATATATATATATATATCCGCGAGGAAAAAACATATGGGGGATTGGAAGTGATGCAGACAATTACATTGATGGAAGTTACAATCTGAAATATTAAAGCTGATCTACCCCCTAAAAAAAAAAAAAAAAAAAAAAAGGACCCGATGGTCACTGACAGAGCTCCAGAGTTCCTCTGCGTAGATGGGAGAACCATCTCTGCAGCACTCCACCAATCAGGCCTTTATGATAGTGGCCAGATGGAAGCCACTCCTCAGTAAAAGGCACATGACAGCCCATTTAGAGTTTGCCAAAAGGCACTAACGGACTCTCAGACCATGAGAAACAAGATTCTCTGGTCTGATGAAAACAAGATTGAACTCTTTGGCCTGAATGCCAAGCTTCCCTTCTGGAGGAAACCTGGCACCATCCCTACGGTGAAGCATGGTGGTGGCAGCATCATGCTGTGGGGATGTTTTTCAGCAGCAGGGACTGAGAGACTAGTCAGGATCGAGGGAAAGATGAATGGAGCAAAGTACAGAGAGATCCTTGATGAAAACCTGCTCCAGAGCGCTCAGGTTTACTTTCCAACAGGACACTGACCCTAAGCACACAGCCAAGACAATGCAGGAGTGGCTTCGGGACAAGTCTCTGAATGTCCTTAAGTGGCCCAGCCAGAGCCCGGACTTGAACATCTCTGGAGAGACCTGATAATAGCTGTGCAGGGATGCTCCCCATCCAACCTGACAGAGCTTGAGAGGATCTGCAAAGAAGAATGGGAGAATACAGGTGTGCCAAACTTGTAACATCATACCCAAGAAGACGCAAGGCTGTAATCGCTGACAAAGGTGCTTCAACAAAGTACTAAGTAAAGGGTCTGAATACTTATGTAAATGATATTTTTTAATACATTTGCAAAAATGACTAAAAACCTGTTTTTGCTTTGTTATTAAGGGGTATTATGTGTAGATTGAAGAGGGGAAAAAAACTATTCAATCCATTTTAGAACAAGGCTGTAACATAACAAAATGTGGAAAAGGTCAAGGGGTCTGAATACTTTCTGAATGCACTGTATAGAGTATGTAGACTAGTAGTAGTACACATGGATTCTTCAGTTATACACCGTGTCTGTGAATGGACCATAATTTGATATGATGCAACAGAGAATGTTGCACATCAAGAATTTCTACAAAGAAAATGAACATAGTTTCGGACAACTTGAGGAGTTTTGTTTCTACATAAAGCTGGATCAAAGCCAGTTTGTAACTTGATATCATACAAAAATGACTATCATACCTAAATGTTGGTCTATGATCTGACAAGATTCTGCCCAAGCTTAAAATCACTGTTTAAACAACTATTTGCCTAAGCAGACAAGATGCTCCTGTAAGTCGCTCTGGATAAGAGCGTCTGCTAAATGACTAAAATGTAAATGTAAATAAGAATGTCAGTGCAATGCAATGCCTTCCATAGAAGTAAAATCAGTAAATATTTGTTTTGATCCTTTAATTTACAGACATAAGTACATACACTTAGTGTAAAACATATGCAAACATTACACCATTAACACGTTTTCGTGCAGCAGGATTACTGGGAAACTTAATTGGAAGCACACATGACTTTTGGCCATTGCAACATTTTGTCTATTACATTTTTACATTTTAGTCATTTAGCAGACGCTCTTATCCAGAGCGACTTACAGTTAGTGAATGCATACATGTTTTTTGTTTTTTTCATACTGGCCCCCCGTGGGAAACGAACCCACATCCCTGCCGGCCAAACCCTCCCCTACCTTGGACGACGCTGGACCAATTGTGCGCCGCCCATGGGTCTCCTGGTCGCGGCCGGCTGCGACAGAGCCTGGACTCGAACCAGGATCTCTAGAGGCACAGCTAGCACTGGGATGCAGTGCCTTAGACCACTGCGCCACTCGGGAGTCTATCATAGTTATTTTACAGAAACACACCAGAAACAAAGCATTGAGTAAAATGAATATTATTGCCACATGTATGTTTCTAATGTGTTACCATAATGAAGACCGGCACAGGAACACAAATTCATATCAGACACTTAAGAGATTGAGTCTCTTTACTTAACAGTCTGCTATGTAGTATTTGCAACAATTAATTGAGGCACAGCCACTTTGACAAACTTTTGCCAAAACCACCTTTCTTGTGCTCACAATTCCTGTCAACATTGTCGTAGGCACCCCAATATTCATAATTATTGGTATCCAATAAGATAGGAGCATTAAATAATGAAAGTGTTGGATGAGGTAAATATGAAATTGTCTTTAGAAAAAACAAATATTCCTCTATAATTCTGGTTGAAAACCTGTTTTAAAAAATCAAAAAACACAGTTTGTCCATTGAGATCCCTGCTTAGTCATTGGTTCATTGTATTTTTTTTCTCTAAAGAAATATAATCTGACATATTGCTGCACATCAATCAATAGATGCATTGTTAGAATACAGCATTGATCATAATGGCTATTCAACAAACATAAGGAATAGCAGTAAATTAAGATAAAAATACAGTTATTGACAGAATAACCGTCTCACAATCCCAGGCAAACTACGAGGCACAAATAGATAGTGCCCTCTACTTGCAGTGTGCAGTGAAATAAACCAACATACATAGTAAATACCCCTCCACCAGTGAGGGCCCTTATAAATGCCTGACCTACGAGCAATAAACATACTGAGAAAAGACAGTCCTTTCCCTACTACTTTTTAAAACTCCTCTTTCCCAAAAAACAGTATTTTGGGTTAAAGATATTAGAAGCGGAGTTGGTTTTTGTATAAACAATTGCTTAAAATTAGTGGGTCATGTCATAGTAGGAAAAAAGTACCCGCCCAACCCTATATCTAATCTTCACACACAAGGTGTTGCTTTGGAAGGGTTGAGTGCAAAACAGGGGTAACACAATCTATGTGGTGCAGGGAGAAGACTATGTACAAAGAGTTCTCTACACACACACACCTCAGTGTGTGATACAAGCAAAGACAGACATAGAAGGAAGAGCTGTGACCGGACAACACCATTATCTCGCCCTTTCTCTGACCAATATCAAATATTTCCTCTGTGTACGATCACGGAGGTGCAACCCTCGATCTGTCCGTTCTGTTTTTAATTGGTTTCTCCCCTACCCCATTATGAATAAATCAAGAGTTCACGTCTTTCTTTAGAGCCTCTGCACGAGTACTTGAAACAGAGGAGAGAGACAGTCAGTTACTGCAAACAGGGGGAGAGCAGGGCAGGGGGACAACTTTCAATATTCACTACTTATCACTGACGATGTTCATGCTTTGGTCCACAAAACAACCCGTTAATACACTCTATAAATGTGTGTAACTTTTAATGCGCTTCTTTTCACAAGCCTGATTTTCTCCAGTAATAAGACCTTTCTCTGACTTCTCTGGCCAGTGATAAGACCTGACTAGCAGTAGACAATATACATGTTGTGTCCGTAATTGAGTCCCTGTATGTGTAGGAGCCAGTCGCTCTCCACAACCCTTCGTGTCCACCTCTCGCCATGTTGCTGGCTGGCTCACTGACAGTGTGTATCCATGCCTCCACTGTCGTGTTGGAGAGGATCTAGAACTTGACGCAGTGACCGGTGTTCACCATGAAAGCAGTACATTTCAGATTCCCTTTGTGTTTGTGTCTGCATTTTGTGGGGCGGTTTTCTTTTTCGGTTATTTTCTAGAAAGAAAAAGTTTGTCCCTTACAATGGTCCGTATTTGGCTTCATATCGGGACATGATGTTCTTGCAGCGACCACAGTCCTTTCGCAACTCAGCCACTTGTTGCCGCAACACCGCATTTTCCCTCTCCAGAAACGAAGCGCGCACTGTGATCTGATTCTCCTTCAGCCGCCGGGCGTCACGTGAACGTTTAGCTGCCACGTTGTTCTTCTTCCTCCTCGACCAGTATTTATCGTCCTGTGAGAGACAGAGTTGAACAACAGAACCAGACATCAGAGGATTTTAATAGAGAATAATAGAATCAGTGTTGTGGAAACATCCCTAATCCCAGACAAGCCCCCTTATTTCATGACTTACTACTCGCTCATTCATTTTGCTGGTGTAACATAGTGATACTACAATCTTCATCAACCAATGATTATTTGGTGCCCAATTGCAGTGCCTACATTCTCATTATCCTACTACAGAACAACCAGTTCCATCGTTCATCACCTCCCTGAAACGAATATTCACAGATCATCTTACCTTCTGCTCAGTGGGCACAAAGACCTTCTTGGCCTTCTTGATCATGGGCTGTGGTTTGAGGTCCTCGTCAGAGAACTTGTGTTTGCGTGGGTTGAACAGCTCACCCCCGGGCACGCTGGACAGCACCAGGTCTGTAGGGTCCGGCTGGAAGTTGATGTCCACCTCAATGTCCTCCGGGTCGATGGGAGTGGGCGTGAGTCGGTCTGCAGACTTACCTTCTAGAGGGAGACAAATTGAAATCAATGAGCAGTATATTTCCATGGAGAAACCTTACTTTTTTATTTTATTTTGGTGGCTGTTAAGTATGTTTTTTATAATCTTGAAGGCTATAGTTAATGGAAAATTCACTGCTGTTTGCTAGATTATTTCCTTAAGACACTCTAAGGTCAGCCCTATATGAATACTGCTATTTGTCAATGCTGTAGCTCAGGTTTCACATGTAAGTGTGTCCATGTGTGTGGAAAAGTCAAGTGCGCAACACCATGTGTCCAAGAGTCAGTGGTTTATGGGTACGTCTATTTGACATTTGAATACAATATGTAAGTATCTAGTGTCAGCATGTTGCAAGCGTCTATTTCAGTGTCAGTATATGTGTATGCTGAGTTCAAAGGTAGAATTTGTCTGGGCCTTTAACAATGGGCCCCAACAATGAACCTTTTTTATTTTTAGACACTTCACCCTCTGCTGCTTCAAACCCAGATACAGCATCTTCCTCCTCCCCATCTTCTTCTTCCTTCTCTTGTTCAGCTGGCTCTAGGGTGAGTGTGACGGTCTCTGTGTCAGAGGTGACTGTGGCGGTAGGGGGTCTTGTCCCCTTGGTTTCCTCCTGGGCCAGGCTCTTCTGCAGCTCCTCCTCTAAGGTGACTGGGATGCCATTCTCCTGCAGGAACTCATCCAGGTCCATGTACTCCAAGTGGAAGGTCTCCCCATCATAGGGGATGGTCTTCTCCCAGATGGCAGGGGTGAGGGAGGCGGACACCCCTCCAACACCTGTACCTCCGGTCCCACCACTGCCCCCTCCAACACCGGCCTCGCTGTTATCGGCGGAGCACAACTTCTTCTTCTCTATTTCTGTGGAGATAACAGTGAAGAGCATAAAGAGTGAAGGGGGCATGACCATGTGAACCCAGACAAGATGGAAAGAAGTAGAAAAAAATAAGTGGTGAAATTACAGAATGAGGGAAATGAAAGAGGGGGGGCATGAACCAATAAACAACGGGAAGGGATATCTGGACTTGTCAACACAGCCCCTAAACACAAAAACTAACATGAAAAAAATATGAATTGCACCTTCAAATGTAAGAAAATGATGTACTCATATTGTATGTGAAAAATGGTTTGACTGCAGAGCCCAAGAACAAGCAGGGAGGTGTGAGAACTTTATGTTCTTTTCCCCCCCTCAGTTCAGTGCCTCAGGGGAAACTGGCACAGCACTCAATGTACGAAGGGTTGACTTCCCCAGTACTGCTCTATACTTGACACATTTGAACCACTATTTAACTAGTCATATATAATGATCAAACACAGCTGATTAAAAAACAAAACAACAACCAATGTGTCCAGTTGTTTGAGTGGTACACAAACGCTCATTAAAAGCACTAATACGTCTCTATACACCAGTCAACATGTCCGCGTCTGATCTTTGCAGTTCACATAAAAAATGTGTACATTGGAAAGGATCTCTCAATTCATCCAAAACGACACGAATAAGCTAGTCTTACCATCGTCGCCTTCGAGAATATTAGGTGGGGGAATGTCCATAATCTTCTTCAAAACAATAGGAAACGATTTATGTAGACCCGACGTAGGCTGCAGAGGCACTGTTTGAAATATCCGTATATAAATGAAGGCAAAGCAGTGTTTCAGTCTGTTGCTTTGAAACCTGGTTCACAAATTATAACGTTGTCAAAACAACACCACGGATCCTGTCGGTCGTAGCCTACTGCGAGCGCTGTTTTGTTATTCATGAGCTATACGCCTCTTCAGAAAATACTCGGCGCGGATTGCTCACATATGTAGTTTTTAATATTAAGTAGCTGACATAGAAAACTCGCTGGTGAGCCAGTCAAAACAGAAGCAGTAGAACACACCCGGAGCTCATTGGCTGGAGGAACACTCCGTTTCAATCCTTCGTACAGAAATAACTGTACATTGCGTTCAGAATGTGAACATAGTGTCTCCTGACTCCTATTGTAGGCTGCATTTAGCAAAACCAGATAGGCATATAGCTCTAGAGCTATGGCCAGCTACAGCACATTCACTGACCCTGGGAACTGGAGGAGGACAAGGATGCTTCACGACATAGGCTACTTAAGTTGCCCCTTTAATGTCAACTACTAGGCTACATCAAATCGTAGGCCAGGGTTCAGCTATCAGTTGGAGAGGTGAGGAGTGATATATGCCAATTAGGAATGATAGGGGATGATTAGGTGGCCAGGTTGGGAATTTAGCCATGACACCAGGGAGAACGCCCCTACTCTTACAATAAGCGCCATGGGATTTTGAATGACCACAGAGTCAGGACACCGTTTTAACGTCCCATCCGAAAGACGGCACCCTAATCAGGACAATGTTCCCAAATGTAATCAAGGTTTGAAATTATGTTTTAGATAAATATGATATCTGTTTAGGCTTCTTGCAGTAAATTTGCAGTCTAAAAAAATATATGTTTATTATGTTCCGGCCCTCAGACCACCTGCTCAAGAAAACATTTGCCCGTGGCTGAATCTGAATCTAGTTGATGATCCCTGTCTTAGGCTTTATCTCTGTTTCCAACGTTGGATACTTACTTTCATTTTATATGAAGATGCATTGTATCCAGTTTCTCCTCTGCAACACATGATGACAGGATACATTAAACATTGATACATTTGTATCCACACTCCTGGCCAAACAACACACGTGTGTTCTTTTCTCTCCTTCACGTGCAGAGACAAGCTGTTGAGGGGCGTGGTTATGGCACGTGCAAAAGCAAGGCGGCGGCAGCCGCGGTAGCCTATGAAGCACGAGCTCGCACTATACTGAACAGCTGGCGTGTCCCTAGCATTTATTTACACCAAGCGCAACCGTTCTACCATTGGATTGGAAATGTGTGAAGAACATGAGTCATATCCCTTCACCTTACAACACATCAATAAAATTGTTATATCAATAAAAATCCGATATGCCAATAGGCGAATATTCTCACATTTCCGCGCGCACACGCGCATCCAATGGGGCTTCAACGTCAGTATGTTTTTTTTTTTTTGCAGGATGTTCAGACAGGAACATGATGTACTGAACATATTCCACCGCTGCTCTTTTTTGAAAAGTACAAACATCAGTCATTCCAAAAAATAGTAACAATACATAGTAGCCCATGCTGCACATACATGGAACCAATTAAGGGCTTTATTCATTGTGTGAATTCAATCTGATTAGTTTAGTTCTAGTTCACCTATGTCTTATCTATTTAGGTCAGTGTCATATTTTGTATGAAGACAGTTTGTACAGTGGATTTAGGTCTGACCTTCAGACAATATGAACATTTATGGCAACACAACATATGATGCAATGCAATGTTATTCTAGCAGGTCTCTATATGCAACAGCTCAACTCTTCACTCACTGTACAAGATACACAACAGAGTGGTACAGTAACAGTACATCTGAACTTTTACAGAGTAAACAAAAGTCTAAGTGTGTACATGAGGTAGGTACTAGTCACAAATAGTTATCTAGGTTAAAATACAGGTGATATGAGCCCAGGAAATAGGTCAGTAGGCTACCTTGTATCTAGACTAGCACTGACCCTAAAAAAAAAGTCACAAGTTATATAGACTCTGACAAGCTTGTACAAATGCCAAATTAATAGACCCGTACAGACAGTACTTGAAGATGACTATTCGTTAGTCAGATCACAACATTTACGATCAATTTATACTGAACAAAAATATAAATGCAATATGTAAAGTGTTGGTCCCATGTTTCATGAGCTGAAATAAAAGATCCCAGCACATCCTCTCCTACATTCATTTCCTCTGAGAGGAAAATGACCAGAGGGTCCAGCTTTGTGTGAGCAGCACAGTGTGGTTTGTTTGCTAACAAACTGGGTGATGTCAGATGCCTCTGGTTCCTGTCTGTATAACAGATGGATATCAATCTATTCGGACAGCATAAGAGTAGCCCTAGTGGAAGTCTACTGTCCACAGCAAGAAGGGCATGAATGTACAATTGTTGGTGTTAGGAAAATAAGAGAATGAAAGACCATGTATTCGTCTGTATACATATCCCTCTTTAGAGAAATGTAATAATTAACTAATCTCACATATCTTAACATCCGCCAAACTGGTCTTGGTGTTGACTTGAAAGCAGAGATGCACAGTGTCTGGGACATTCAGTAACTGGAGTGGAGATGCTTTAACCACTGGGAGCAACAATTCTGTGCAAATCAAATTTTATTTGTCACATGCTTTGTAGATAACAGGTGTAGCGTGTGGAACGCTTTCGACAACTTGTAGTCCATGCCCCGACAAACTCAGGCTGTTCTACATTTTACATTTACATAATTTAGCAGACGCTCTTATCCAGAGCGACTTACAAATGGGTGCATTCAACTTATGATAGCAAGTGGAACAACCACTTTTTTCCTTCTTTTTTCATGGGGGGTGGGGGAGGGGGGGGGGTAGAAGGATTACTTTATACTATTCCAGGTATTCCTTAAAGAGGTAGGGTTTCAAGTGTCTCCGGTAGGTGGTCAGTGACTCCCCTGTCCTGGCGTCGTGGGGGAGCTTGTTCCACCATTGGGGTGCCAGAGCTGCAAATAGCTTTGACTGGGCTGAGCGGGAACTGTGCTTCCGCAGAGGTAGGGGAGCTAGCAGGCCAGAGGTGGATGAACGTAGTGCCCTCGTTTGGGTGTAGGGTCTGATCAGAGCCTGAAGGTAAGGAGGTGCCGTTCCCCTCACAGCTCCGTAGGCAAGCACCATGGTCTTGTAGTAGATGCGAGCCTCAACTGGAAGCCAGTGGAGTGTGCGGAGGAGCTGGGTGACATGAGAGAACTTGGGAAGGTCGAACACCAGACGGGCTGCGGCGTTCTGGATAAGTTGTAGGGGTTTAATGGTACAGGCAGGGAGCCCAGCCAACAGCGAGTTGCAGTAATCCAGACGGGAGATGACAAGTGCCTGGATTAGGACCTGTGCCGCTTTCTGTGTAAGGTAGGGTCGTACTCTGCGAATGTTGTAGAGCATGAACCTGCAGGATCGGGTCACCGCTTTGATGTTAGCAGAGAATGACAGGGTGTTGTCCAGGGTCACGCCAAGGCTCTTTGCACTCTGGGAGGAGGACACGTCAACCGTGATGGCGAGATCATGGAGCGGGCAGTCCTTCCCAGGGAGGAAGAGCAGCTCCGTCTTGCCGAGGTTCAGCTTGAGGTGGTGATCCTACATCCACACTGATATGTCTGCCAGACATGCAGAGATGCGATTCGCCACCTGGTTATCAGGTGAGGGCAAAAGGGGCGGGTGCAACTCAATATTAGGAAGGGGTCCTTAAATGTTTTGTACACTCAGTGTATAGGGAGTAGAAAATAACATGGCTATATACAGGGAGTACCAGTACCGAGTTGATGTGCAGGGTACGAGGTAATTGAGGTAGCTATGTACTGTACATATAGGTAGGGGTCAAGTGACTAGGCAACAGGATAGATAAAACAGTAGCAGCATCGTATGTTGTGAGTGTGAAAGTGTGTGTGTGGCTTCAGTATTCATGTGTGTGCATGTTATGTGTGTGTGGGCGTATGTAGTGTGTGTGTTTTGGGGTGTGGGTAGAGTCCAATGTGTGCAAGGTGCAAGAGAGTTAGTCCAAAAAAGGCTCAATGCAGATAGCCATTTGATTAGCTATTTAGCAGTCCTGTTTAGAGGTTTCATGGCTTGGGGGTAGAAGCTGTTCAGGGTCCTGTTGGTTCCAGACTTGGTGCATTGGTAACCTCTTGCCATGCTGTAGCAGAGAGAACAGTCTGAAGCTTGGGTGGCTGGAGTCAGACATTGTTTTGTGCCTTCCTCTGACACCGCCTGGTATAGAGGTCCTGGATGGCAGGGAGCTCGGCCCCCGTTTGCTGACAACAAAACGGTGATAAGCTTGATCACCGATGACGATGAGACAGCCTACAGGGAGGAAGTCAGTGACCTGGCAGTGTGGTGCCAGGACAACAACCTTTCCCTCAACGTCAGTAAGACCAAGGAGCTGATTGTGGACTACAGGAAAGGGGGGGCAAACAAGCCCCCATCCACATCAACGGGGCTGCAGTGGAGCGGGTCAAGAGCTTCAAGTTCCTCGAGGTCCAAATCACTAAGAACTAAAAATTGTCCACACACACACCCACACAGCGATAGCGCCTCTTCCCCCTCAGGAGGTTGAAAAAGTTTGGCATTGGCCCTTAAATCCTCAAAAAGTTTTACAGCTGCACCATTGAGAGCATCTTGACTGGCTGCATCACCGCTTGGTATGGCAACATCACCGCCCTCGATTGCATGGCGCTACAAAGGGTGTTGCGGACAGCTCAGTACATCACTGGGGCTGAGCTCCCTTCCATCCAGGACCTCTATATCCGGCGGTGTGAAAGGAAGGCCCGGAAAATCGTTAAATACTCCAGCCACCCAAGCCATAGACTGTTCTCTCTGCTTCCACATGGCAAGCGGTACCAGTGCATCAAGTCTGACACCAACAGGCTCCTGAACAGTTTCTATCCCCAAGCCATTAGACTGCTAAATAGCTAAGAAAATGGCTACACGGACTATCTGAGTTGACGCTTGTATTTATTTTTGCATCGTCTCTATGCTCACTCACAGGACTCTACACACTCACGCTCCAACACACACATCTCCTGGCCCCTTACAGTAAGTCTGAATTTGTCTTGCTAGGTGACCTAAACTGGGCCATGCTTAAACCACCTAACCAAGACTTAAAACAATGGGACTCCCTAAATCTCTCTCAGATTATTACCAATCCCACAAGGTATGATTCCAAACACCCAGAAAAGGCTACTCTCCTTGATGTTATCCTCACAAATAATCCTGATCAGTATCAGTCTGGTGTTTTCTGTAATGACCTTAGTGATCAGTTTTACAGCCTGTGTTCGTAATGGCTGCTCAGTTAAATTACCTGTCCTGATTTGTTATAGACGCTTGCTAAATGACCTTCATGACCTGGCCTCTGTAAATTGGTATAGAATCAGCTTGATCCCCTCTGTCGAAGACGCTTGGATCTTATTTTTTTAAATATTTTCAACAGTATTGTTAACAAGCACACCCCCATAAAGAAAATTAGAATTAAAATCAGGTTCAGCCCCTGATTCAACTGTGATCTGGCAGAGTTACTCCACCTCAAGAACACTATTTGGCGAAAGGCTCAGCACACAAATACTCAGGCTGACTGGCTGTCGTTCAGGCAAATGAGAAATAGGTGCACTCAGGCTATCCGGAAGGCACCTCCCCGGATTTTGTGTTAAACACTTTCTGAGTGTCCAACAAGCTTTCTCTGCCCTTAACCTTGTTCTGAACACCTCCAAAACAAAGGTAATGTGGTTCGGTAAGAAGAATGCCCCCTCTCTCCACCGGTGTGGAGGTAGCTTTGTGGTTAAGAGTGTAGTGCCAGTAACCGAAAGGTCGCTGGTTCTAATCCCCGAGCTGACTAGGTGAAAAATCTGTCGATGTGCCCTTGAGCAAGGCACTTAACGCTAATTGCTCCTGTAAGTCGCTCTGGATAAGAGTGTCTGCTAAATGACTAAAATGTCAAATGTACTACCTTTGAGGGTTTAGAGCTTGAGGTAGTCACCTCATACAAGTACTTGTGAGTATGGCTAGACAGTACACTGTCCTTCTCTCAGCACATATCCAAGCTGCAGGCTAAGGTTCAATCTAGACTTGGTTTCCTCTATCGTAATCACTCCTCTTTCACCCCAGCTGCCAAACTAACCCTGATTCAGATGACCATCCTACCCATGCTAGATTACGATGACGTAATTTATAGATCGGCAGGTAAAGGTGCTCTCAAGCGGCTAGATGTTCTTTACTATTCGGCCATCAGATTTGCTACCAATGCTGTTTATAGGACACATCACTGGTAAACTGGCCATCTCTGTATACCCAACACAAGACCCACTGGTTGATGCTTATTTATAAAACCCTATTAGGGCTCACTCCCCCCTATCTGAGATACCTACTGCAACCCTCATCCTTCACATACAACACCTGTTCTGCCAGTCACATTCTGTTAAAGTTCCCCAAAACACATACATCCCTGGGTCGCTCTTTTCAGTTCACTGCAGCTAGCGACTGGAACAAGCTGCAAAAAACACTCAAACTGGACAGTTTTATCTCCATCTCTTCATTCATAGACTCAATCATGGACACTCTTACTGACACTTGTGGCTGCTTCGCGTGATGTATTGTTGTCTCTACCTTTTTGCCCTTTGTGCTGTTGTCTGTGCCTAACAATGTTTGTACCATGTTTGTGCTGCTACCATGTTGTGCTGCTGTCATGTTGTGTCGCTACCATGTTGTTGTCATGTTGTGTTGCTACCATGCTGTGTTGTCTTAGGTCTCTCTGTATGTAGTGTTGTGGTGTCTCTCTTGTCGTGATGTGTGTTTTGTCCTACATTTTTATTTTTAATCCAAGCCCCCGTCCCCGCAGGACGTCATTGTAAACAAGAATTTGTTCTTAATTGTCTTGCCTAGTTAAATAAAAAATAAATAAAAAGAACATGTACACACGCACACAGATCTTCATTTACGCTGCTGCTACTCTGTTTATCATACATCCTGATGCCTAGTCACCTTACCCCAATACATACAGTGCATTCGCAAAGTATTCAGACCCTTTTACTTTTTCCACATTTTGTTACGTTACAGCCTTATTCTAAATTTGATTACATTTGTTTTTTTCCTCATCAATCTACACACAATACCCCATAAGGACAAAGAAAAAGCAGGTTTTTAGAAATAAAAACTTAAATATCATATTTACATAAGTATTCAGACCCTTTACTCAGTACTTTGTTGAAGCACCTGTCGTGGAAATTCTTAAATCAAAAGGAAGAGACTGCAGATTCTTCAAACAATCATACTTTAATATCGATTAATTATTGTAATAATGGAGCTGGTCAACGAACCACCCGTAGGTGATTCATTGAGAGCCCAACAATACAAAAAGTGCAGAGGTCTTATATAGTACACCTAAAAATGCCTAGTCCTGGCTGGTTCCACCCCTCCCCGGCAGATCGGGGCATCATGAGCTACCTTGCGTTCATCTTGTGGTAATGTGTACCGGGTATGTGAAATCATAGCGCACAAACAAGTGATAACGTTACTCCTTTCTGCTGATAGAATTGTCAATGATGCTCAAGCCAGCCTCTGTTCACTTCATATCTCCACACAGCTGTGCCCTTAAAAGATAAGAAAATAATAGGATGGACCAAATACTGGTCACTTTCAGACGGCCCTTTGTCTTGGCCATGTGACTAAGTTGAACAGAGGCAGAGTGGGAAAAATACCAGTTTCTTCTTACAAGACCTTCAAACAGACAGTGGACATTTACAGGTTTAAGGCTCATACAGCACATGTGCATAACAAAGGTTAGCATGAAGAACTATTAAAGTAATTCTTCATTACACTGTCTCTGCTATACAAGCTTAAAGAGGTTATCCAGGATTTTTCCTCCCAACACACCTTTGGCAGCGATTACAGCCTCGAGTCTTCTTGGGTATGACGCTACAAGCTGGGCACACCTGTATTTGGGGAGTTTCTCCCATTCTTCTCTGCAGATCCTCTCAAGCTCTGTCAGGTTGGATGGGGAGTGTCGCTGCACAGCTATTTTCAGGTCTCTCCAGAGATGTTCGATCGGGTTCAAGTCTCGGCTCTGGCTGGGCCACTCAAGCACATTCAGAGACTTGTCCCGAAGCCACTCCTGCATAGTCTTGGATGTGTGCTTAGGGTCGTTGTCCTGTTGGAAGGTGAACCTTCGCCCCAGTCTGAGGTCCTGAGCGCTCTGGAGCAGGTTTTCATCAAGGATCTCTCTGTACTTCGCTCCGTTAATCTTTCCCTCGATCCTGACTAGTCTCCCAGTCCCTGCCACTGAAAAACATCCCAACAGCATGATGCTGCCACCACCATGCTTCACCGTAGGGATGGTATTGGCCAGGTGATGAGCGGTGCCTGGTTTCCTCCAGACGTGACGCTTGGCATTCAGGCCAAAGAGTTCAGTCTTGGTTTCATCAGACCAGAGAATCTTGTTTATCATGGTCTGAGAGTCCTTTAGGCGCCTCTTGGCAAACTCCAAGCGGGCTGTCATGTGCCTTTTACTGAGGAGTGGATTCCGTCTGCCCACTCTACAATAAAAGCCTGATTGGTGGAGTGCTGCAGAGATGGGAGAACCTTCCAGAAGGACAACCATCTCCACAGAGGAATTTCTGAAGCTCTGTCAGAGTGACCATCGGGTTCTTGGTCACCTCCCTGACCAAGGCCCTTCTCCCCAGATTGCTCAGTTTGGCCAGGCGGCCAGCACTAGGAAGAGTCTTGGTGGTTCCAAACTTCTTCCATTTAAGAACGATGGAGGCCAATGCTGCAGACATTTTTTGGTACCCTTCCCCAGATCAGTGCCTCGACACAATCCTGTCTCGTAGCTCTACGGACAATTCCTTCACCCTCATGGCTTGGTTTTTGCTCTGACATGCACTGTCAACTGTGGGTCCTTATATAGACAGGTGTGTGCCTTTCCAAATCATGTCCAATCAATTGAATTTACCACAGGTGGACTCCAATCAAGTTGTAGAAACATCTTAAGGATGATCAATGGAAACAGGATGAACCTGAGCTCAATTTCGAGTCTCATAGCAAAGGGTCTGAATACTTATGTAAATAAGGTATTTCAGTTTTTATTTTTTAATACATTTTCAAACATTTCTAGAAACCTGTTTTTGCTTTGTCATTATGGGGTATTGTGTGTAGATTGATGAGGAACATTTTTAATTTGATCCATTTTAGAATAAGGCTGTAAAGTAACAAAATGTAGAAAAGTCAATGTGTCTGTATACTTTCCCAATGCTATGTACAGTGAGGGAAAAAAGTATTTGATCCCCTGCTGATTTTGTACATTTTAATGGTAGATTTATTTGAACAGTGAAAGACAGAATAACAACAAAAAAATCCAGAAAAACGCATGTCAAAAATTTTATAAATTGATTTGCATTTTAATGAGGGAAATAAGTATTTGACCCCTCTGCAAAACATTACTTAGTACTTGGTGGCAAAACCCTTGTTGGCAATCACAGAGGTCAGATGTTTCTTGTAGTTGGCCACCAGGTTTGCACACATCTCAGGAGGGATTTTGTCCCATTCCTCTTTGCAGATCTTCTCCAAGTCATTAAGGTTCGAGGCTGACGTTTGGCAACTCGAACCTTCAGCTCCCTCCACAGATTTTCTATGGGATTAAGGTCTGGAGACAGGCTAGGCCACTCCAGGACCTTAATGTGCTTCTTCTTGAGCCACTCCTTTGTTGCCTTGGCCGTGTGTTTTGGGTCATTGTCATGCTGGAATACCCATCCACGACCCATTTCCAATGCCCTGGCTGAGGGAAGGAGGTTCTCACCCAAGATTTGATGGTACATGGCCCTGTCCATCGTCCCTTTGATGCAGTGAAGTTGTCCTGTCCCCTTAGCAGAAAAACACCCCCAAAGCATAATGTTTCCACCTCCATGTTTGACGGTGGGGATGGTGTTCTTGGGGTCATAGGCAGCATTCCTCCTCCTCCAAACACGGCGAGTTGAGTTGATGCCAAAGAGCTCGATTTTGGTCTCATCTGACCACAACACTTTCACCCAGTTCTCCTCTGAATCATTCAGATGTTCATTGGCAAACTTCAGACGGGCATGTATATGTGCTTTCTTGAGCAGGGGGACCTTGCGGGCGCTGCAGGATTTCAGTCCTTCACGGCATAGTGTGTTACCAATTGTTTTCTTGGTGACTATGGTCCCAGCTGCCTTGAGATCATTGACAAGAGCCTCCCGTGTAGTTCTGAGCTGATTCCTCACCGTTCTCATGATCATTGCAACTCCACGAGGTGAGATCTTGCATGGAGCCCCAGGCCGAGGGAGATTGACAGTTATTTTGTGTTTCTTCCATTTGCGAATAATCGCACCAACTGTTGTCACCTTCTCACCAAGCTGCTTGGCGATGGTCTTGTAGCCCATTCCAGCCTTGTGTAGGTCTACAATCTTGTCCCTGACATCTTTGGAGAGCTCTTTGTTCTTGGCCATGGTGGAGAGTTTGGAATCTGATTGATTGATTGCTTCTGTGGACAGGTGTCTTTTATACAGGTAACAAACTGAGATTAGGAGCACTCTCTTTAAGAGTGTGCTCCTAATCTCAGCTCGTTACCTGTATAAAAGACACATGGGAGCCAGAAATCTTTCTGATTGAGAGGGGTCAATTACTTATTTCCCTCATTAAAATGCAAATCTATTTATAACATTTTTGACATGCGTTTTTCTGGTTATTTTGTTGTTATTCTGTCTCTCACTGTTCAAATAAACCTACCATTAAAATTATAGACTGATCATTTCTTTGTCAGTGGGCAAATGTACAAAATCAGCAGGGGATCAAATACTTTTTTCCCTCACTGTATATACAGTACCAGTCAAAGTTTGGACACACCTACTCATTCAAGGGTTTTTCTTTATTTTTACTATTTTCTACATTGTATAATAATATTGAACACATCAAAACTATGAAATAACACATATGGAATCGTGTAGTAACCAAAAAAAAGTGTTAAACAAATCAAAATATATTTTATATTTGAGATTCTTCAAATAGCCACCCTTTGCCTTGATGACAGCTTTGCACACTCTTAGCATTCTCTCAACCAGCTTCACCTGGAATGCTTTTCTAACAGTCTTGAAGGAGTTTCCACATATGCTGAGCACTTGTTGGCTGCTTTTCCTTCACTCTGCGGTCCAACTCATCCCAAACCATCAAAATTGGGTTGAGTTCGGGTGATTGTGGAGGCCAGGTCATCTGATG
The DNA here is from genome assembly GCF_020615455.1 of Coregonus clupeaformis. Taxonomy (NCBI): domain Eukaryota; kingdom Metazoa; phylum Chordata; class Actinopteri; order Salmoniformes; family Salmonidae; genus Coregonus; species Coregonus clupeaformis. The sequence goes on along the minus strand of NC_059198.1, from coordinate 21,614,362 downwards.
CAGCACTCAATCACTCTCCTTATTGGTCAAATAGCCCTTACACAGCTTGGAGGTGTGTTTTGGGTCATTGTCCTGTTGAAAAACAAATTATAGTACCACTAAGCGCAAACCAGATGGGATGGCGTATCGCTCCAGAATGCTGTGGTAGCCATGTTGGTTAAGTGTGCCTTGAATTCTAAATAAATCACAGACCGTGTCACCAGCAAAGCACCCCCACACCATCACACCTCCTCCTCCATGCTTCACGGTGGGAACCTCACATGCAGAGATAATCTGTTCTCCTACTCTGCGTCTCACAAAGACACGTCGGTTGGAACCATAAATCTCAAATCTGGACTCATCAGACCAAAGGACAGATTTCCACCGGTCTAATGTCCATTGCTCGTGTTTCTTGGCCCTAGCAAGTCTCTTCTTATTATTGGTGTCCTTTAGTAGTGCTTTCTTTGCAGCAATTCGACCATGAAAGCCTGATTCACAGATGTGTCTGTTACTTGAACTCTGTGAAGCATTTATTTGGGCTGCAATTTCTGAGGCTGGTAACTCTAATGAACTTATCCTCTGCAGCAGAGGTAACTCTGGGTCTTCCTTTCCTGTGGCGGTCCTCATGAGAGCCACTTTCATCATAGCACTTGGTTTTTGCGACTGCACTTGAAGAAACGGTCAAAATTCTTGAAATTTTCCAGATTGACTGACCTTCATGTCTTAAAGTAATGAGGGACTGTTTTTTCTCTTTGCTTATTTGAGCTGTTCTTGCCATAATATGGACTTGGTCTTTTACCAAATAGGGCTATCTTCTCTATACCACCCCTATCTTGTCACAACACAACTGATTGGCTCAAATGCATCAAGAAGGAAAGAAATTCCACTAATGAACTTTTAACAAGGCACACCTGTTAATTGAAATGCATTCCAGGTGATTACCTCATGAAGCTGGTTGAGAGAATGCCAAGAGTGTGCAAAGCTGTCATTTATATTTACATTTTAGTCATTTAGCAGACGCTCTTATCCAGAGCGACTTACAGTTAGTGAGTGCATACATTTTCATACTGGCCCCCCGTGGGAAACGAACCCACAACCCTGGCATCAAGGCAAAGGGTGGCTACTTTGAAAAATCTCAAATATATTTTGATTTGTTTAACACTTTTCTGGTTACTGATGTCAGTGTTGTGAACAGAGTGCCCAATGGTGGCGGTGGGGTTATGGTATGGGCAGGCATAAGCTATCAGACAACGAACACAATTGCATTTTATCTATGGTACTTTGAATGCACAGAGATACTGTGACGAGATCCTGAGGCCCATTGTCGTGCCATTCATCCGCCGCCATCACCTCGTGTTTCAGCATGATAATGCACGGCCCCATGTCGCAAGGATCTGTACACAATTCCTAGAAGCTGAACATTTCCAAGTTCTTCCGTGGCCTGCATTCTCACCAGACATGTCACCCATTGAGCATGTTTGGGATGCTCTGGATCGACTAGTACGACAGCATGTTCCAGTTCCCGCCAATATCCAACAACTTCGCACAGCCATTGAAGAGGAGTGGGACAACATTCCATAGGCCAAAATCAACTCTATGCGAAGGAGATGTGTCTCGCTGCATGAGGCAAATGGTGGTCACAGTCTATACATCAGAGCTCTCACCCCAGACAGTGTTTTGTGCCACAGGAATTTGGCATGGCATTGGTGATTCACAGTGAACATCTCATAATCATTTTGCTGTCTGCGTTTACAAATAGCTTGTTCTTTCCATAAATTGAGTTTAAAAAAATCTAAACAGCAAGAACCAGTGACACGCTGTGACGACCCTCCCACTCTGTCTGCCGTATTCTCTCTTTGCTCTTGTTTCCTTATTAGGATGCCGGTGGGCGGAGTTGGGAGGGTCGTCAGCTACATGGGAAACACCTGGGCCGGATGTGTCCCAGTATAAATGGACCTCTTCCACATTCATGAGAGAGACTCTCTCCAGGCAGATACTTTGACTTTGGTTGTGGTATTTTTTGTGGCCTTTTTGGTTGTTTGCTTTGGCACCTCTCAACACTTTTCTATATTACATTTATGCAAGCAAACACTCACTTACACTACTGATTACTGATTACACACCCCATCGTTATTTGAGTTAGTTTACTTTAGTTAATAAATATATACTTTAAGTATTCCTTGTCTCCACGTGTCTCCCTTTTGTTACGAACTTGAGCCGGTTCGTGACAAGTGGGGGCTCGTCCGGGATCTTGAACTGGTTGTGTTTGGGAGAACGTGGAGTTAATGTCCAATTCTGTAGTTTTTTTTGTGTGTAAATGTTGTTAGTTTGGTTGAGTTTGATAGGCCCAATATTGGTTTCCTTTGGGTTGTGTACTGCGTTGGAGAGAGTACATTGGTTAGTTTCCAGTCCCTGCCCAGCCTGGAAACTCTTGCTCTACTCGCTGTTGGGGCATCGGTCTGAGGAGGTGAGTACAATCGGCTGTGTACCTCAGTGGGAGATTGGGTAGGGTAGTGACATTTTCTACCCGGAGCTATAGCTTTTTCCCCTGATAGGCTTAGTGACGTGTTTTGTTTTGGGATACGTTGGGCATGGGTAAATGTTTGTTATTTTTGTGTGGTGTCTGTGGACTGAGCAGTTGTCTCGGGGGCACATCCGTGGCTTGGTGGAATCTACCAGCGTGCTGGGGGGTTTAATTCCTTGCCAGCGGGCTACAGTGCGTAATTACCCACCGCAAATCTACACGAAGACTAGGGTTGAGTTATTGTAGGTTATGGGGAAGCTCCATATCCCATCTCTCTTCTGTGGTGCTCGGTGTGATTGTCATTTCTCTTGTGTCTGGTGTGCTCAGCAGAGGGGTTGATCAAGATTATTATGATATATATATATCAAAAAAAAAATTCTCCTGATTATGGCGTCTAATGTAGACGAGTTCATTCGCTTTCCATCAGAAGAACTGTTAGAATTATGTACTAAAGAACAGCTGTTGAAGGTTGCTGAACCCTACAAGGTTGAAATTAGTGATAAACGCCAAAAAAATTCTATTAGGTTAATATTGAAGGCCAATTTGATGGAGAGTGGTATTCTGGATGTTACCACTGGGGCAGCCTCTGCTGAGGACACGTTGTCTCCCCGATATGTTACAATGACCGCTCCATCGGTTAGTCATAGTGGTCTTCTTTTTGAACAGCAGAAAGAACTGCTTCTGTTACAGCTAGAGCATGAACAAAATGGACAAAGAGCTAAAATGGAGCATGAACAAGCTAAAATGGAGCATGAACAAGCTAAAATGGAGCATGGACAAAGAGCTAAAATGGAGCATGATCGTGTAAAATATGAAAGGGAATTGGAATTTAAACAGGATATGGAGCGTGCTAAAATCAAGCTGCAACAAGAGCGACTAGAGTTGGTTAGGGAAGGAAAGCTCTCGGGAGAGTTTGCTCTGGGAAGGTGACCCAGAGTTACCTAGGGGTCGTTCCTCTTTTGGTCGTAATCCAGACACATTTGATGTTGTAGGGAATTTACGGTTGTTGCCCCAGTTTAATGAAAAGGACCCGGAGACATTCTTTTCGTTGTTTGAGCGTGTTGCTGACGCTAGGAGTTGGCCTGATTCTGATCGCACTTTGATGTTGCAGTGTGTGCTGACTGGTAAAGCGCAAGAAGCATATTCAGCTCTTAGTGTAGCAGACAGTGTTAGTTATGAGAAGGTTAAAACGGCTGTGTTACAGAGTTATGAATTGGTCCCTGAGGCTTACCGCCAACGATTTAGAACTTTAAAAAGGGATGATCAGCAGACTCATGTTGAGTTTGCGCGAATATTATCTTCACAGTTCAATCGCTGGTGTTCTGCCTCTGCAGTTATGACTTTCCAAGGGCTGTGTGATCTGATTATGTTAGAACAATTTAAGGACACAATCCCTGATCGTATAGCGACGTACATTAACGAAACGAAAAATAAAGACTGTCGCTGAAGCTGCGGTTTTGGCAGATGAATATGTGTTGACTCACAAAAATGTTTTTGCAGAACCCCGTATTCGGAGTGAGTGAGGGCGTTCGCAGAGATTTGGGCGCGCCGCCGAGATACTTTGGTTCCCGGGCAGAGTTTCATTCAACTAGGGTTGAGCCTGATACCCGTGGTAAAACTGACGTTGGTCAAGAGTGTCACTACTGTCAAGAATTAGGTCATTGGAAAAATGAATGTCCGATTCTTAGGTCTAGGGGTAAATTCAGTACAGGTGCTTATGGTAAATCGAGGCCTGCAGCGTAAGCAGCTCCTGTTCCACATCAGTTCACTCCTGACGCATTGTCTCATGCCCAGAGCCAGGTGAAAGGTTATATTGATCCCGACTATTTACCTTTCGTTACGGAGGGTTTTGTGTCTATGGTAGGAAGTAAGAACCTAGTGCCAGTAAAGATCCTAAGAGACACAGGTGCCTCTGAATCATTTGTGTTGGAATCTGTGTTACCCTTCTCTGCGGAGACTGATTCGGGGAATAGTGTTCTAATTAGGGGAATAGGTTTGAACACTCTGTCAGTTCCATTGCATAAACTGATGTTGGATTGTGGACTGGTGAAAGGTGAGGTTGTTGTGGGGGTGCGTCCTTCATTGCCTATTGAGGGTATTGACGTGATCCTTGGAAATAACTTGGCTGGGGAGCGTGTGTGGCCTATCGCGTTTCCATCTTTAGTGGTTTCCACTAAGCCGTCAATTGTAGGGATTCCTGATGAGAGTGCGCAGAATTTCCCAGAGGTTTTCTGCGTGTGCAGTGACGCGTTCTATGATCCATGACGACCTGGTCACGGAGCTGGCTAACGAGAATACCACAAAGAAGTCTGTTACTGTTTTCCCTGTTATCCCGTTATCTATATCCCGCTCCGATTTAATCGAGGCGCAACGGACTGACCCTACATTAGAAGAGTTGCGGGACCAAATTGTGCCTGTGGAACAGTTGGGAGATGTCGCACAGGGCTATTTTCTCCAAGAAGAGGTCCTGATGAGAAAGTGGATGTCTCATGGTAGTTGTTTTCTGGGGGAGGCGATTAGTCAGGTGGTGGTACCAGTTAAGCTTCGTGAGTTGGTGCTAACAACTTCTCACAATGACGTTGCTGGGCATATGGGTGTGAGAAAAACCTACAATCGTATATTACGACATTTCTTTTGGCCAAGATTAAAGAGGGATGTTTCTGATTTCATCAAAACTTGTCACACCTGTCAATTAACTGGTAAACCTAATCAAGCTATTAAGCCGGTACCACTGTTCCCTATTCCTGTACTCGGTAAACCTTTTGAGTATTTGATTATTGATTGTGTTGGTCCTCTGCCTCGTTCTAGAAAGGGTAGTAATTATTTGTTGACTGTGATGTGTCAGACCACTAGGTTTCCTGCTGCCTATCCTCTCCGGTCTATCACGACTAAGGCTGTGTTAAAAGCTTTGACTCAGTTTCTCTCACTGTTTGGAATCCCTAAGGTCATTCAAAGTGATCAAGGATCTAATTTCACCTCTAATCTCTTTGGTCAGGTTCTCCAACAACTCCATATTAAACACAACTTGTCTAGCGCCTATCATGCCCAAAGTCAAGGAGCACTGGAACGGTTCCATCAAACACTTAAGTCTTTGTTGAGAGCTTATTGTACTGAGATGGAAAAGGATTGGGAGGAGGGGTTGCCTTGGTTATTGTTAGCTGCTAGGGAGGTTTCACAGGAGAGCACGGGTTTTAGCCCAAATGACCTAGTGTTTGGACATCGGGTGCGTGGGCTTTTATCTGTTCTCCAGGATGACTGGAAGTCTCCCGAGCCTCCTCAGTCCCTGTTATCATATGTGGGTGATTTTCGGCGACGCTTGTATGCCGCTGGTGAAATGGCTAAAAGAGAAGCTATCATCTTCACAGGACAGGATGAAGAGCATATATGATCGCCGAGCTGAGCCTCGTCACTTTAGTCCAGGTGATCAGGTTCTGGCTCTGCTGCCAATTGTTGGTTCTCCTTTTCAAGCCAAGTTTCAAGGTCCATATACAGTGGTGCGCCAGTACACTGAGCAAAATTATCTAGTTGCCACTCCAGAACGGAGGAAAGCCCACCAACTGTGCCATGTAAATTTGTTAAAACCCCTATTATGCACGTTCCTCTGAGACTGAACAGTGGGAGTCTACAGAGGACGGTAAGGCTGTTCTTTTGGCTGATACTGTTTATTCCAAGAGTTTTGGTCATGCTAGGTCTGTGCAGGAGCAGGAAGATGTTTCTGGTCCCGACGATTGCATACTGCAGGGTAGATTGAAAAATTCAGAGACACTGGAGATTTTAGATAGCCTTCTTACGCATCTACCTGTTGATGGGCGGAAAGAGATAGTTGGTTTGATTCGGAGATTTCCAGGGTTGTTTTCTGATACACCTACACGTACAAACTTAATAGAACATGATATTGACATTGGAGATGCTGACCCCATTCGTCAACGGTTCTATAGAGTTTCTTCAGAGAAACTGCGTTGTCTGGATGCTGAGGTCCGGTACATGCTGGAGAGTAAAATAGCAGAGCTTCTTTCTCCAGTTGGGCTTCTCCCTGTATCTTGGTCAGTAAATCGGATGGAACAAATAGATTTTGTACGGACTACCGTAAGGTAAACGATGTCACTAAGCCGGATTCATTTCCTCTTCCTCGGATGGAGGACTGCGTTGATCAAGTCGGCGCAGCTAAGTTTGTGAGCAAATTTGACCTGTTAAAGGGCTATTGGCAGGTGCCACTGACGCAGTAGGGCACGTGAAATCTCTGCCTTTATTACACCTTTTGGTCTGTACTCGTATTCGGTTATGAGTTTCGGACTGCGTAATGCGCCTGCCACTTTTCAGCGACTTATGAACAGGGTTGTCTCTGGTCTGGCCGGGTGCGCTGTTTATCTGGACGATGTAGTGATATATGCAGATACTTGGGAGGAACATCTGTCCCGTATTCAAGCCTTGTTTGGACGTCTGGCTGCGGGTCGCCTCACGATAAATTTGGCTAAATGTGAGTTTGCTCAGGCGACTGTTACATACCTTGGAAAGGTGGTTGGGCAGGGTGAAGTGCGTCCTGTTCGGGCTAAAGTGGTAGCTATTGATGCTTTTCCACTACCAGCTACTAAAAAGGAACTGATGCGTTTCTTGGGAATGATTGGCTATTATCGTGGTTTTTGTAGGAACTTCTCTACTGTGGTCGCTCCCTTGACAGATTTGCTGAAAGCTAAGGCTGGTACGTTGGTCCGGGGTCCTTGTTGGTCCCCGGTCTTATGGGGGGGGTGACGACCCTCCCACTCTGTCTGCCGTATTCTCTCTTTGCTCTTGTTTCCTTATTAGGATGCCGGTGGGCGGAGTTGGGAGGGTCGTCAGCTACATGGGAAACACCTGGGCCGGGTGTGTCCCAGTATAAATGGACCTCTTCCACATTCATGAGAGAGACTCTCTCCAGGCAGATACTTTGACTTTGGTTGTGGTATTTTTTGTGGCCTTTTTGGTTGTTTGCTTTGGCACCTCTCAACACTTTTCCATATTACATTTATGCAAGCAAACACTCACTTACACTACTGATTACTGATTACACACCCCATCGTTATTTGAGTTAGTTTACTTTAGTTAATAAATATATACTTTAAGTATTCCTTGTCTCCACGTGTCTCCCTTTTGTTACGAACTTGAGCCGGTTCGTGACAACGCTCAATTCAGAAGTGGTCCAATGAAGCGAATTCTAAGCTACAGGTGGAAGGAATGCCTACCATCCTTGTGACGCCTTACAGTTGGCCAACATTTTTCTCATCCCAGTTCCTGTTAGCATATAACCATGGGGTGGTCATATTTTTGGACCACAAGGCAGTTCAGTCAAATATTCATAAACATTTAAGAAAACAAGGAGATGAATGACACATTTCTACTTTAGAAACGAATGTAACAAAATATGTTGTGACACTGACTACAAAGTCTCACAAGAAACCTCTACCACTTCATAATATGCTAAGTTATATTTGCTGGCAGCAAGTGTGTTACAGTATCAATCAGCCAATGCAGTTCGTCTTGTAAAAAAAAAAAGGACATCGACAAGGTTGATAACAAACCCAGGCAGCCAGTAACTAAAGTGTAAGCAATTGAAGATGTTGCACATGCTGCAAAGTTTTTATTTCAATTACATCGCATTAGTCCATTTAGTTAGCAACACAAGGAAGTTGCAGAACGCAATTGAAATTTGACTGTTAAAACATTACTGAATGGATATAGCTAACGTCAATGACATCAAGTTACCCTCTTTCGAGACAAATGTTTCTATCCGTCACAAATGTGTTGAAGAGAATAGCAAAGGTATAACAAATTCACAAACCGATTGCAATTATCGTTGTCAATGGAAAACGAGAACTCCATCAGGGCTCTGAAGACTTCAGGAACAAAACTTGCCTTACTCTGTCTGATAAACACTTTGCAAGAACTTCTAATCATGTCACGAGGATGTGGGCAAGTTGTTGATTTCAGTAGCCACGCCAACTAGCGTTATGAATATAGAACATTCTCTGTGAAAGACCAATGATACTAATAGTTCAATTTATCCAGAGTTTCGGTTTGCTGTATGGGCTGTCAATCATACCCATCAGCCAATTACAAGTTGGGAGTAGGTGCGTGTATTCGACCACAAATGTGCGAAACCCGCATCTCACCACGCACCCACAAGCAATCCGGACACTAAACAGCACATCATGAACAAGATCTGAAGGTGGAAATAATTGCCCCTCTGCTTGAACCTCATTGACTTGAACCACACTAACTAGAACACAACAGATTTGTACACCATATATATATATATATATATATATATATATATATATATATATATTATATTTTTTATTTTTTTTATATATATATATATTAATATATATATATATATATATATATATATATATATATATATATATATATATATATATATACACACACACACATACATACATACGTGTCCTTTGATAAGATAACAGACCTTGGTCAGTAGTGGTGTTATAGTTGTGTAATAAATTACAATAAATAAGTAACAAAATAATTCTCAATAACAGTAAAAAAGGATCATGGATCCATTCCCTCTCAAAAATAGTTTTATTTAACATGTCAGATTTGGTCAATAGCTCAAACAAAATAAAAGTCGTTTTTGTTTTCTCAGGTCTAGTATACAACTCATTCTTACCATAAACCCATGATGTTGGAAATGAAATGCACAAACACTGCTGTCTCTAACCATCTGGTCAATCAGTATGGCAGCTACAGTAAAATAGTGTGTGGTCATGAGAGCAGTGTGAATAGTGTTTGACAAGGGTGCACTTTTATAAAGGGGTCATTTTGATGGCTTTTAGAGGGGGCACTTCAGTTTCAAGAACTGTTTCTAGCCAGCTAGGATTAAACTGCCTGTCCTTATCAAACAATATAGGCTGATATATTGTGGTGCAGTCAGCTAAATGACATAGATGGATGTGATGAAGGTCAACGAAATTCACTCTCGATTATAATTATTTAATCCAGGACAAAACCTATGGCAGGGTTTCCCAAACTTGGTCCTCGGTACCCCAAGGGGTGCACGTTTTGTTTTTTGCCCTAGCACTACACATCTGATTCAAATAATCAACTAATCATTCAACTTCGATAATTTAATCAGTTGTGTAGTGTCAGGGCAAAAACCAAAACGTTCACAGAGTTTGGAAAACGCTGACCTATGGCAAATCACCAGGATCCAGCCCACTGACTTTGTTTGCATAGTAGGAAACATACCACTTCCCACTCTCTATCGGTTATTTTTTTGGAGTCACCCTCAAAATTAAAGTGGAAAACCACACTACAGGCTGATCCAACTTTGATGTAATGTCCTTAAAACAAGTCAAAATGAGGCTCAGTAGTGTGTGTGGCCTCCACGTGCCAGTATGACCTCCCTACAACGCCTGGGCATGCTCCTGATGAGGTGGCGGATGGTCTCCTGAGGGATCTCCTCCCAGACCTGGACTAAAGCATCCGCCAACTCCTGGACAGTCTGTGGTGCAACGTGGCGTTGGTGGATGAAGCGAGACATGATGTCCCAGATTCGATCCCCGGGACCACCCATACACAAAAATGTATGCACGCATGACTGTAAGTCGCTTTGGATAAAAGCGTCTGCTAAATGGCATATTATTATTTATTATTATGTGCTCAATTGGATTCAGGTCTGGGGAACGGGCAGGCCAGTCCATAACATCAATGCCTTCCTCTTGCAGGAACTGCTGACACACTCCAGCCACATGAGGTCTAGCATTGTCTTGCATTAGGAGGAACCCAGGGCCAACCGCACCAGCATATGGTCTCACAAGGGGTCTGAGGATCTAATCTCGGTACCTAATGGCAGTCAGGCTACCTCTGGCGAGCACATGGAGGGCTGTGCGGCCCCCCAAATAAATGCCACCCCACACCATGACTGACCCACCGCCAAACCGGTCATGCTGGAGGATGTTGCAGGCAGCAGAACGTTCTCCACGGCGTCTCCAGACTCTGTCACGTCTGTCACATGTGCTCAGTGTGAACCTGCTTTCATCTGTGAAGAGCACAGGGCGCCAGTGGCGAATTTGCCAATCTTGGTGTTCTCTGGCAAATGCCAAACGTCCTGCACGGTGTTGGGCTGTAAGCACAACCCCCACCTGTGGACTTCGGGCCCTCATACCACCCTCATGGAGTCTGTTTCTGACCGTTTGAGCAGACACATGCACATTTGTGGCCTGCTGGAGGTCATTTTGCAGGGCTCTGGTAGTGCTCTTCCTGCTCCTCCTTGCACAAAGGCGGAGGTAGAGGTCCTGCTGCTGGGTTGTTGCCCTCCTACGGCCTCCTCCACGTCTCCTGGTAGCGCCTCCATGCTCTGGATACTACGCTGACAGACACAGCAAACTTTCTTGCCACAACTCGAATTGATGTGCCATCCTGGATGAGCTGCACTACCTGAGCCACTTGTGTGGGTTGTAGACTCCGTCTCATGCTACCACTAGAGTGAAAGCATTCAAAAGTGACCAAAACATCAGCCAGGAAGCATAGGAACTGAGAAGTGTTCTGTGGTCACCACCTGCAAAACCAGTCCTTTATTGGGGGTGTCTTGCTAATTGCCTATAATTTCCACCTGTTGTCTATTCCATTTGCACAACAGCATGTGAAATGTCTTGTCAATCAGTGTTGCTTCCTAAGTGGACAGTTTGATTTCACAGAAGTGTGATTGACTTGGAGTTACATTGTGTTGTTTAAGTGTTCCCTTTATTTTTTTGAGCAGTGTATATCCCCACAGGTAAGGCCTTAGTTAGCATCCTCAATCTATTTAACCAGTAGTGGTAGGTGTGGTTGGTAGAGCATGGCGCTTGCAACGCCAGGGTTGTGGGTTCAATTCCCACGGGGGGCCAGTATAAAAAAAAAGAAAAAAGAAATGTATGCACTCACTAACTAAGTCGCTCTGGATAAGAGCGTCTGCTAAATCACTAAAATGTAAAATGTGTGGTAGAGTCCGACCGCAAATTGTAGAGGCCCTCCTCTCGGCCGCAGAGACAAATTGTATTTTTTTTTTGTCATGGGGCGGGGAGAAAGTTTTACTGTTTTAAAAGCTAGTTTCCTTCAATTCCAAACATTTTATCATGGGGCTGAGAGAAAATTAGCAGTTTAAGTAATTTATTATTTTATTTTTGAAGGAGTGTGGCAGTCCCATTCCTTTAGTAATTTTTGCTTTATTGAAGAGATAGTACAATGTGAAAGACGGGGAAGATAGGGGGAGGGGGAGTCAAAGGGCAGTGGGACGGTTTCAAACCCATGCCGACTCCGGCATATACGTGTGCCGCTGGGACCACACAGAAAATGTGCACATTTTCCAGAATTCTACACATTTTGCCATGGTTTACGCCATGTTCTTATGTTATTGGAGTGACTCAAAATCAAAATTGGTGGCTCCATGCCATGACATTCTTTGAATTTTAGAATTTCCCTGACTATCTAGTTTTTATTTTGGTGGTTGTTCTTAAATGATTTCATAAAAAAATATATAGCTCCATGATATATTTTCTACATACTTTCTGGTTTTAGTTGTTTATGTTTACACTGAAAACATTTTACCTCCCCGAAAATGTTTAATCATATTTTTTGGAGTGGCGGCAACAATTTCAGAACCAAGCCCTTTTGAAAATGAAATGACATGTTTGGCTAAAGGTTAAAGTAGTTAATCCCTTCTGAGTTGTGACAAGTTGTGAATGAGTTAAAAGTTCAGTCTGTCTTTGAATTAGTGGGTCTAGGAGTAACTTCTTTATTACTGCTTTTTATGGTAAGTGAACAAATAAGGCACTTGCAGTCCTAACCAGCTCAAACAGGTATAAAACTGTATTAACTGTTAACTAATACAGAACTAATGAAGAAAAAAACCCCCATGGTTTTCAACAAAACAGAGGACTGCTGTCTGTTTACAGGTGCAAGTGTCTCACATGGGGGACAGGGGCTTCAGTCCTGCAGGAGAAAGTTGTACTTCCCAAAGTCAAACTCGTCTGGCATGATGAGCATGTCTTCACGGGCCTTGGCCAGCTTCTGCCGCAGGAATTCCCGCCTCTCCTGCCATTCCACCAGCTCCTCATCACTGTGGGCGTAGTCACAACTCACCCCCTCGGGACAGCCACTCTCCAGCCTGTCAATCACACTCATCTATATTTCACATACGTCAATCACTGTGCACCAATAACATTTGATAGGAACAAATAGGATAAGGATGTGGTAAGTGAACCTTGACATATCCCAGTTGTTTTCTGTGTGCATATACAGAGCATCTCATGACGGGTAATGAGAAAGGCACTACAGTATTGAGACCCTCCCCTGGGTGAGTGTTACCTGGGGCAAAGGGCGAGGCGGAGTCCGGGGAAGCGGTATGTCCAGGTCAGGCTCTCGTCCTCTCCCTCGCAGCTGAATACACGGTCCTTGTGTTTCTCTGAGGAGATGTGCTGCTGCCACTGGCGCTCGCTGTTACTATGCTTCCCACACAGACGACAGTGGAAGCCGCTCTAGAACACACACGCACAGTGAAACTTCTCATGGTACGTTAAGCATTCATAAACACTGACAGACATACGCACACATTGCATTGCATGAACATGCATGCACACACTATCAAAATGTAGTCCATCTTGATAGTGTTAGATAGCTTTTACAAATGAGAAAGGGGAATGTATTGTTTGCGTTCTACATCCAACAAACAGGTTTTGTGAGTAAGTGCCTTTACTCACCATTGGCTCGGCATAGTCGGTTGGCATGGCGATTTGCTTCTCCTCCATGGGTTGGGTGGTCAGGGGGTCATCCGGCTGACGGTTTTGATTCGTCATTGTAAGCCACATGTCGTACAACTGCTGCATATCCTTCACTTTAGGAACAGGTTCAAAGAGGAATGTAAGTAACAATACTAATGTGTACCGGTGGGGATAATAGGCATCTGAACCAATCCTGCTCATAGATCAAAGTAAACAGAGGCGATAATGTGGAGCAAAAGGTTGAATGGAAACGAAAACATAGTGTAAACATACAGCCATTGTTCTTCATATAGGTCCACACTTGCTTCTCCTCTTCACTGTGGGCGAAGGCACAGTTCCCAATGTAGTGGCACTTCTTCTGCTTCACCACGTGGGCACATATCTGAGGGGGACAGGTTTTGCCGTTACACACAGACTGCGAGGATGTTTGTGGAAACAAATTTGCAGTGTCAATTATTAAGTATTAAATTCAACTGACCAATATATACCGTTACCCATGAGCACACACTAACATAATAGTTAATTATAAGTTGTTAAATAGACACATTGATAATATACTTGGTTGAGTCTATCAAAAATAATTTCTAGCAAGTAGTGTATGAGGAGTAGCAGGGGGCAGCACACACATCATACTGCTGGGGGTAGGTCTTGGCGAAAGGCAACGTCCGCACCATCACCCACTTCTTTCCTTCAAAGGACTTCACCAACAGCACCCGACGCTCCTTCGTCCAACTACAGGGAGAGAGAGAAAGAGAGAAAGAGAGAGATGTGAGAGTTATGGTGGACTTCCCAGAAAGATACTATCCTAAATTACATAGGGCTTCGCTGTAAATGCTCCATACGCCTTGGTTTTTGTCCCCAAGATGATTATTCACTATTGTTATTCAAAAAACGAAAACATATCTCAGACTACACATCTAACATACATTGGCCGTTTGATACACAATAGTGAATAACAGTGGTCAGTCACATGGAACTGTTGCATACTACAGTGGAGCACTACCTCACCCATTTTCTGGCCTCCATCTGGCTAGGGATGCTAGGTAGGGTGCAGCCTCACCTGTGCCTGGCCTTGGCTGTACAGTATTTAAGCGCTTTGTCCGGCTCGCTGACCAGCCCGTCCCTCCAGCACTGACCACATACAAACTTCCTCTTCAGGTTCAAGCTATAGCCTCCTCCCCCACCTCTACAGGTGTCCCCACCACCACTTGGGGATGAAGATGGTGGTGGCATGTACACAGGCTTATAGTCAACGAGTCACAGGGACAAAAACAGAGAGGCAAAGGTAGAGAGAATCAGACAAACTACACAGGAGCGGTTGCCTCACCATATTATGAGATGTAGCATAGCAGGGATTTTCTACCTTGGGTTTGTGTGTGTTCTGCTCCTGTTTATGCCAGTGTCGCTTGGATTCCTGCACAATTTCTTCATGAGTGATGCCTATAGAACAGGCACATACACAGAAAAGTGATGCCTAGTCGAGCCTTGGCATCACTTTTTACAGACAGTATTTACAGACAGTGTTTATCAACTGTGACAAGATTGAACCGCAGTGTCTACTGACACCTACTGGACTTTGTTGAAATTTTCCTGACTTTTAGTATAGAAACTAACATTTAAAAATAAAGATGTTTTATTGTAGATTGGCCTCTACATTTAAAAAATGTTTTCACATTTCTTAGACAGGAATAAATATGTCTCTCTGTGTCTGAGACCAAGTACATTCATGTGCATCAATCTGACTGTACCGGAGTCTTGCTGCAGCATCCAGCACTTGAGCTCTATGACAGAGTGGGCAAAGGAGCAGCTGTCCTCTCGCTGGCAGCCGTAGCGCCGGGCATGGCGGCACACGTCCAACTGGCACTGGGTATACAGTGGGCGGATCTTAGTGTAGTGCACGTTGCTGGACCTCACAGCATGCACCAGGCACCTGCAGGGCACAGAAGGGGGAAGAGTGAGCGTGAGTGTGTGAGTGAGAGAGAGGGAGGCAAACGTGACTCACTTCTTTTTGTCGAATGGGTGTCGGGCGGAGAGGTTGGAGCAGATGGACGGCACCTCCTTACTGCGCTTACTGATGATCCTGGGCTTACTGTCATAGCACTCCTGAGTAGAGAGAGAGGGAGGGAGAGAATGAGAGGGGGAAAGTGGAGGTAAACAGAGACAAGAAGTAGGGGGGAGCATGAGTAAGGTTGAACGGCATGTTTTGGAGGTCTGCAGGGACTGATTTCTTCATCCCATTTTTATTGCACCTCGTCTCACCTTGGTTGAGCGCCCTCCACTTCTTTCCATTATCAATATTTATTTACAGACACTGTAGTAAGCTACAGTCTAATCATGTTTAAGTTAATTTCATATTTAAAGTTAACGGCCGCGTGATTCTCCACCCATGTAGGCAGCCTACTCTATTTCAATGAGACCACACATACTAGGCGCACTTGAACTCGCACGCCCAACAAAGCAGAAAGACGACCGTTTCCAAATAATCTGCGGGACAGCAAAAATATTTTCATCCCAAAGTCGTCTGTCTGACCGCCCGCAATGATCTCTGTTGGGACCCGCAGCCCTCTACCATGTTTCACTGGTCAAGCTTGGACATATGGAGATGTGTATGCAACTGTGTGTGTCCCCTACCTCACAGAGGTACATGAACATGCCGTTGTGGAGCTGCAGCAGGCATGTGATGCCGAGTGTGGGCCTGTCATTGTTGGGGCTCTGCGGGTCAAACAGCAGCTCTCTGTTCAGGGCTCCCTTCCTCTCCAGGGTCCACACATCTACCTCCTCCTGGCAGTAGGCAAATGTACATCCCTCCCTGTACTTACACTTCTGAGTCTCCAGCACCTCTGCACAGAGGGAAGGAACATATACAAACTCAAACAAACGCTAACCTTTAGGACCCTTTTTCCAGATTAAAACTACTAGGTAATTTGACCTATGACACACACACATTATATTCATCTAAACAGAACCTCTTTCCCACACCAGTGACTCTGTTGTTTTCCGTACCCTTGCAGAGCATAAACGGCCCAGTAAAGTTGTTGGTGGGGCGGGGTCGCACCCTGTTCCAGACTGGGTGCCCTGAAGCCCTGATCCTGCACAGACAAATGTCCCGCTTACAACGGTGGGCCAATTCTGCCTGGTGCAGGTAGTCCAGGACCCCTGGACCTGAGAGGCAGAGAAAGGGAGGGGCGTTAAGGGGGACATAGAATGAGATAAATAAAAATAGAGAGGTGAACCTCGGTGCTATGGTGGTCTTGCAAATGTCAGTCTTATTAGTTAGAAGTAGGGGGCCTCCCAAGTGGCGCAGCAGTCTAAGGCACTGCATCGCAGTGCAACAGGCGTCACTACAGACCCAGGTTCGATCCCAGGCTGTGTCGCAGCCGGCCACGACCGGGAGACCCATGAGGCAATGCACAATTGGCCAAGCGTCATCTGGGTTAGGAGAGGGTTTGGCCGGCCGGGATGTCCTTGTCCCATCGTGCTCTAGCGACTCGTTGTGGCTGGCCGGGCACATGCACACCGACTTCGGTCGCCAGCTATACGGTGTTTCCTCCGACACATTGGTGCGGCTGGCTTCCGGGTTAAGCGAGCAGTGTGTCAAGAAGCAGTGCGGCTTGGCGGGGTCGTGTTTCGGAGGACGCATGTCTCTTGACCTTTGCCTCTCCTGATTTCGTACTGGAGTTGCAACGATGGGACAAGACTGTAACTACCAATTGAATATCATGAAATTGGGGAGAAAAAAAAAGAAACATTAAGAAGTAAACTGGGGGAGGGACACCGTCTGAGAGGGAGTTTATCATGTCCACTACTGTACCTATCCAGCTGTAGCACGTGGCACAGGCCTGCTTGAAGTCATGGGTGGCTGCTACGGTGTTCTTGGTCAGCAGAGAGAGCTTGGAGGAGACCTGGCCATTCTTTACCACCTACATCGCCATGGTAATATTAATTAATTTAGGTTAATATGTCAAGGCAAAACTAGCATGATGCTGTAAAAGGTGAGCTCCACTGATAAAGTTCTATGTGACCGAAACATTGCATAAATGTTTAATTTAAAATGTACACAGTGTGCTGAGTCCAACAAATTCTGCTGACAGAAATAAATGGCTTACTGTGTGGTTGGACTTCTTGGGTGAACGTGTTGCAGAGAGAATATTGTGGGAGATTCTTGCACCTTAAGATAGTGTGAGAACAAAAAAGAGAGAACAATCTATTATAAACAACTACATTAGGTTCATAACGTTCTTGGTTATAAACATTCAAAAGTAAAATGAACCATGTATACATTGGTATAAGCTAACAAGACACTACCACCCTCAATCCACTCACCAGGCTGGTTGAACTCAGAGAGGGAGTCCAGCCCCCCTCCCCCCACCACTACTGGTTTGGCTGCTATTGCGCCCCCAAGTGGGGAGAAACTGTCCAGGGCATCAAGTGAATCGAGTGCTGTTGTGGGAGCCGGGGCATCCCCACCACCAAGGCCTGAAAGGTTGTCCAGGTTGTTTAAGGCATCTAGGGAGTCTAGTGCATCCAGGCCATCTAAAGAGTCCAGCGCACCCAGGGCATCCCGCCCACCAATGCCTGGGAAGGTGTCCAGAGAGTTGAGCTGGCTGATGGCTGAGTTGAAGAAGGCTGGGGGGAGCCGGGGTGAGGGGGCAGGCAGGCCTGAGGGAAACGGGAGCTGGATGGGGACACAGCCTGAGCTGGGGAGGAAGGTGGGAAAGTCACGTTGAGGGGGAATCTGAATGAGAAGGGAAAGGAGAGAATGAAAAGTTGCATTGACAGATTCAGGGAAGCTATATCGACCAGTAGACACAAACTCACATCACTAACCTCTGGTTCGTCATGGAGACAGTCCAGCAGGCTGTCTAGATCATCTCCCATCAGCTCACTGTCACCCAGGTGCTCTGACTCAGGCACCGAGAAGGGCAACCCCCGGGGGCCTTGGACAGATCTACCCAGAAGTTTGGAGTAGACCAGAGGACCAGAGGGAGGGGGAGAGGATTCATCACTAACTGGGATAGCGGCAGATACAGGCTTGTAGGAGAAGCCAACTGAAAGACAGGGAGAGGAGAGGGAACAGGTGGGTTTTATTTTCTTTAAGTTATTCAAATTGTTATTGCTACATCTGACACATATTCTTTGATAGTCTTTACATTACAATGTGATAGGTAATTCAACATTTCTGGGTCAGTAGAATTTCTACCTGATGAGATGTCACTTAAGGAATCCAGACCACTGCCATACATCTTGAGGTAAAAAGAGAAAAAGACAACAGCTTCTGTTTAATTGACAATAAATCAACAGGTAAACCAAAGTACATTCCAAATCTCAACCAGTTTAAGTGGCAATATGTAACTTTTTGGGTGGCCCGACTAAATTCACATAGAAATTTGGTAATAGATCAATCATTCTACTTGAAAGCAAGTCTAAGAAGCGATAGATCTGTTCTAAACTCAGCAAAAAAAGAAACGTCCTCTCACTGTCAACTGCGTTTATTTTCAGCAAACTTAACATGTGTAAATATTTGTATGAACATAACAAGATTCAACAACTGAGACAAAGTGAACAAGTTCCACAGACATGTGACTAACAGAAATTGAATAATGTGTCCCTGAACTAAGGGGGGGATCTGGGCTCAATGGGATGGAGATCCGGGCTCTTCGCTGGCCATGGCAGAACACTGACATTCCTGTCTTGCAGGAAATCACGCACAGAACGAGCAGTATGGCTGGTGGCATTGTCATGCTGGAGGGTCATGTCAGGATGAGCCTGCAGGAAGTGTACCACGTGAGGGAGGAGGATGTCTTCCCTGTAACGCACAGCATTGAGATTGCCTGCAATGACAACAAGCTCAGTCCGATGATGCTGTGACACACCGCCCCAGACCATGATGGACCCTCCACCTCCAAATTGATCCCGCTCCAGAGTACAGGCCTCGGTGTAACGCTCATTCCTTCGACGATAAACGCGAATCCGACCATCACCCCTGGTGAGACAAAACCGCGACTGGTCAGTGAAGAGCACTTTTTGCCAGTCCTGTCTGGTCCAGCGACGGTGGGTTTGTGCCCATAGGCGACGTTGTTGTCTGGTGAGGACCTGCCTTACAACAGGCCTACAAGCCCTCAGTCCAGCCTCTCTCAGCCCATTACGGACAGTCTGAGCACTGATGGACGGATTGTGCGTTCCTGGTGTAACTCGGGCAGTTGTTGTTGCCATCCTGTACCTGTCCCGCAGGTGTGATGTTCGGATGTACCGATCCTGTGCAGGTGTTGTTACACGTGGTCTGCCACTGCGAGGACGATCAGCTGTCCGTCCTGTCTCCCTGTAGCGCTGTCTTAGGCGTCTCACAGTACAGACATTGCAATTTATTGCCCTGGCCACATCTGCAGTCCTCATGCCTCCTTGCAGCATTCCTAAGGCACGTTCACACAGATGAGCAGGGACCCTGGGCATCTTTCTTTTGGTGTTTTTCAGAGTCAGTAGAAAGGCCTCTTTAGTGTCCTAAGTTTTCATAACTGTGACCTTAATTGCCTACCGTGTAAGCTGTTAGTGTCTTAACGACCGTTCCACAGGTGCATGTTCGTTAATTGTTTATGGTTCATTGAACAAGCATGGTAAACATAGTTTAAACCCTTTACAATGAAGGTCTGTGAAGTTATTTTTGATTTTTACAAATTATCTTTGGAAGACAGGGTCCTGAAAAAGGGACGTTTCATTTTTTGCTGAGTTTATGTGCGCTATTTTTATGCTTCCTTTTCTTAAGTTTTTGCGTCTTTAAATTTCGGTTTTGTACACCAGCTTCAAACAGCTGAAACAATAATTTCGGTTATGGAAAATATATTTCAGAGCAGTTTAGCTGGTACAATGATTCTCTACACTATCTTATAATTAGGCAAACTATTAGTTTTAGCAACCAGAAAATGACGGAGCGATTTCTGCACAGTGCAACTTTAAAGTGTAATGGTGAAAGTTGTTGTACTTGCCTCCCCTGCAAAAGGAACTGTGTTCCCATTACTTTGCTCAGATGTGGCCGACTCCTTCTGTAAAGGAAGCAAATATTAACTCCATAAAGTGGCAACCTAAAGAAAATGTCAAACTTAATGACTTCAATTGTTATGAACTCAAATTGAGATTTAAACCCAAGCATAAACAGCTCATGGCAGATTTGATCAGAGAATGGCAGATTGAGAACAATTGAATCCAAGCCACTTATCCTGGAACGTAATTTGCCATGCTATTTTAATCTAGACCTTCCGCTTTGGAAACTGATTCTCACCTGTGTGCTAATGTAGGCTTTGCGTATCTTCAGGCCCAGTTTGTTAGCTAACTCCTGTGCCAACTCGTACACATGTTTGTCCTACGAAGAGTACAAGGGAAGAAAAAAAATATACATTAATTATTTTCAACACAAGCTTTTTATTAAACTAATTTTTTTTTAAACTCTTATTCTGAGCTACATGATACAGTAAAAGTATGGTGTGAGGTCTCTCCCCCCTCGCATTTTTTATCACCACATTTTGAAAAACATCAAAGGTAATTGAGGAGAGGAGGAAAATGGGGAAACAAATGCGCTTGCATGAAATGAGACTCTCCTTCTCCATTAGCGCATCATCATGCAAAGGATGTTTACAGATGAGGAATCCCAACATACATACTGTTGAAGTCGGAAGTTTACATACACTTAGGTTGGAGTCACTAAAACTCGTTTTTCAACCACTCCACAAATGTCCTGTTAACAAACTATAGTTTAGGTAAGTCGGTTAGGACATACTTTGTGCATGACACAAGTAATTTTTCCAACAATTGTTTACAGACAGATTACTTCACTGTATCACAATTCCAAGTTTACATACACTAAATTGACTGTGCCTTTAAACAGCTTGGGAAATTCCAGAAAATGATGTCATGGCTTTAGAAGCTTCTGATAGGCTAATTGACATAATTTGAGTCAATTGGAGGTGTACCTGTGGATGTATTTCAAGGCCTACCTTCAAACTCAGTGCATCTTTGTTTGACATCATGGGAAAATCTAAAGAAATCAGCCAAGACCTCAGAAAGAAAATTGTAGACCTCCACAAGTCTGATTCATCCTTGGGAGCAATTTCCAAACGCCTGAAGGTACGACGTTCATCTGTACAAACAATAGTACACAAGTATAAACACCATGGGACCACGCAGCCGTCATACCGCTCAGGAAGGAGACGCGTTCTGTCTCCTAGAGATGAACGTACTTTGGTGCACCAGGACCTTGTGAAGATGTTGGCGGAAACAGGCACAAAGGTATCTAGATCCACAGTCAAACGAGTCCTATATCGACATAACCTGAAAGGCCGCTCAGCAAAGAAGAAGCCACTGCTCCAAAACCGCCATAAAAAAGCCAGACTACGGTTTGCAAATGCACATGGGGACAAAGATCTTACTTTTTGGAGAAATGTCCTCTGGTCTGATGAAACAAAATTAGAACTGTTTGGCCATAATGACCATCGTTATGTTTGGAGGAAAAGGGGGGGTGCTTGCAAGCCAAAGAACACCATCCCAACCGTGAAGCACGGGGGTGGCAGCATCATGCTGTGGGGGTGCTTTGCTGCAGGAGGGACTGGTGCACTTCAAAATAGGTGGCATCATGAGGAAGAAAATTATGTGGATATATTGAAGCAACATCAAGACATCAGTCAGGAAGTTAAAGCTTGGTCGCAAATGGGTCTTCCAAATGGACAATGACCCCAAGCATACTTCCAAAGTTGTGGCAAAATGGCTTAAGGACAACGACATCAAGGTATTGGAGTGGCCATCACAAAGCCCTGACCTCATTCCTATAGAAAATTTGTGGGCAGAACTGAAAAAGTGTGTATGAGCAAGGAGGCCTACAAACCTGACTCCGTTACACCAGCTCTGTCAGGAGGAATGGGCCAAAATTCACCCAACTTATTGTGGGAAGCTTGTGGAAGGCTACCCGAAACGCTTGACCCAAGTTAAACAATTTAAAGTCAATACTACCAAATACTAATTGAGTGTATGTAAACTTCTGACCCACTGGGAATGTGATGAAAGAAATAAAAGCTGAAATAAATCATTCTCTCTACTATTATTCTGACATTTCACATTCTTAAAATAAAGTTGTGATCCTAACTGACCTAAGACAGGGAAGTTTTACTAGGATTAAATGTCAGGAATTGTGAAAAACTGAGTTTAAATGAAATGAATTTGGTTAAGGTGTATGTAAACTTCCGACATGAACTGTATGTCAAGTGGTAAGAAGAAATGTTGCTAGTTGTGCTAGACATTTTATAGATAAAAAGGGTCGGGAGGCGAAGGTCAAGTCATGCGTCCTCCGAAACATGACCCCGCCAAACCGCGCTTCTTAACCGGGAAGCCAGCCGCACCAATGTGTCGGAGGAAACACTGTTCAACTGACGACCAAGGTCAGCCTGCAGGTGCCCGGCCCGCCACAAGGAGTCGCTAGAGCGCGATGAGCCAAGTAAAGCACCCCCCGGCCAAACCCTCCCCTAACCCGGATGATGCTGGGGCAATGGTGCGCCGCCCTATGGGACTACCGGTCACGGCCGTTTGTGATACAGCCTGGTATCAAACCTGGGTCTGTAGTGACGCCTCTAGCACTGCGATGCAGTGCCTTAGACCACTGCGCCACTCGGGAGGCCAAGCATATTGTTTTTAAATGTGTGCATGCTTTTCTACTCCAAGAAAACAACTGCTGATTTGAAGGGTAATTCGTAACGTTGCTCACGTTCGGTGTAGTGAGCAGGCAGCCCGTGCTGCAGTTGTAGGCCTCTCTGAAACGGCCCAGCTCCTTCAGGCATAGAGCCTTCCTGTAGAGTGCCCTGCAACTGTCTTTGCACAGCGCCAGGGCACTGTCACAGTCCTGCACACCCTGCTCATACTGCCCCTGAGAGAAAGATGGAGAGAAAGAGATGACAGGTAAGGTGTGGGTCCTGCCACAGAGTGAAAGACTAAGGCCATACAGTGGTTAATACAGGCTAATGAGAATGGGGTAATGATAGGTGAACTGTATCTTCAAGGGGATGTTGAGGAAGTGTCTGACATCACTTTTGGCATGATGGCAACAGTTCAATGATGAGGCTGAAACACGTTGCGCATGATGGAATAGAACAATGTGATGCAACACGAAATACTGAAGTAGAGAGAGTGCAATGGGTGTTCACCATTGGTTCAATATTTGCCCACTACAGCACATTTGCCTACAACACAATTGCTCTTAAATATTAGATTTAAGAGATGACGTCATACCTTTTGCATACAGAATCGTGAACCTCATTCAATCATCCATATTGTGGATCAAAAGATGCATAATCCTGGTGACACACCACTCTTGACTCACCATGCTGTGGTAGGCTGCAGCCCTGTTGACATACAGACTCTCCATCAGGGCTGAGGGGATTTCCAGAGACTCAGCCTGGGCATAGTGGGCCACATTAACACCCTCACTGAAGTCCTTTATGGCCTGCTGCCACTCACCCTCCCTGAACATTGCATTCCCCTCATCCAGCAGGTTACACACCAACTGGGTCAGAAACACCTGGAGGGAAGAGGAGGAGAGGAATATGGCATGGGAATGAGATAAAGACAGTACACAGGAAAAGCCATAAAGGACATGGACGTGTCTAATCAGTATTATGGCTGGTTTTGGTACTTTTTTCCAATGGCAATAATGGATCAAATGTGAAATGGAGAAAATCTCTGCAAAGGGCAAGCTGCATGACTGTGAGCACACATGTTCCTTTCCTGAAATTCTTTGGAACAGTTTAGGGGGTGTGTCGACATGCCTAGACTAAGGTCAAGAGAGAAGACAGTCATCGCATTCATTAATCCCTACCTTATAGCCTTCAGGCTCTGGATAAGGCAAGGAAGACCTAGGACACAGAGGAAAATATATCAACTTATCAATACAAGTGAACTAGTGCTGTATGGTCGTTTGTGGGTGTAGGATGAATGTCAAGTAAGAGAGCAACTGGCTACAATTTAGTTGAGAACTTGTGGGAATTGCAGGGAAATTTTTATTTCTCACCGTATGAATCCCAGGGCGTTCTGTATGCCCTCCCGACACTTCTGACGGTCCAAGTCCATCTCGGCAAACTGTAAAAAAAGAAAGGCCCATCAACATCATTTTGATGTCTACTATCGAACTACCTAGCTAGAAGAAATAAGATAGGTTCAAGAGCTCGTGCAAAGTACACAGCAACGACAAAATATAACTTGGCCAGTTTAGCCAAATATTTGTTTTTGTTTAGCTAGCTAGATAGTTAACCATGCCTCAAGTTTTCAAGCTAGCTAGCTGGGCATGATTCGACGAAGTTACAACCCACCTGGTGATAAAAACCATAAGTCGACGTTTACTGCTGTGGGCAGAGCAACATCTTGCCACAGAGGAACTTACAGCTACCATCCATCCAGTGAAATTATTTGCAAGGGTATTTTTTGCATGGACAGTTTACATGTAAGTTTCACTTCCAATTCCTCAGCTGCACAGTGAACACCCACCCGCTCGCTCGCTTGCTTGCTTGCTTTTGAGTTGCTTGGCTGCCACAAGGTCCTAGCGAGAGTCATTTCTAGGGTAGGGTGAGGTGTGCTGTGAATAAAATGTTTCCTGTTTAGACATGTCATAAGGTAGCAATCAATTATGTGCGGAATTAAAAAGTTTGCATTTGTATTTTATTTGAGAAATTAATCTACCTAGGATAGCTTTCACTTTTTTGTTGTTTCTCTCTGGAGTTCTAGCCAAAGTCCGGCAGATTGCGATATTGAGTCGTTTCATCTTATCTTACGTCTTAAAGCAAGACATTTTTATTATTTCCCGCACAATACCAGTGTCTACCTACATATGTGAAAACGGCGCATTTCTACGTTTTATAGAAGACAAAACATTGTTTAAAAGTTCTACCCGATGATATTGTCAAGTTGCGTCAATTCAAATATGGTATAGGAACAAAAAGAGGTCAATACACGTCTTCTAAAATAGACTAGTATTTTAATTAATGCAAACACTTGAATGGTAAATATGATGTTCGTATATATCTCCAGTGATTTTCACTGAAAAACCAAGCAGGGCAGACAGAGAACTGAGCCATTGTTATAAGTTCTTCTTTAAATACTCTGACAGAGATGGTTCCCCCTCCCTGCTGGGCCTGTCAGAGTAGAGGCTGGGTGTGGTTTAAACTTACCCAACCTATCGATGGCGCTCAGGCTGGTCCCAGACCCTTGGTGCTTCACTGTTGCCGGGCATTAGTTGTTATCTTTACAACTTGTCTCGAGTCAGCAACCTCAGACATAGTTTGTTCTTCTTTGTAGCAGAACACATGTCCTTGAGCGGTTTAACAAAGAGGCAGTGTGTGTGTGAGTCACAAGTCTGTCTCAGCCTACCCCCTAACGGTTCCTCACATTAATCACAGCTTGTTATGTTAAACAATCTATATCAGTACAGCACAAACCTGTTATGTTTAATCATTAATGTATTCTTTCTATGCTAGGCATCACATCTAGTTGTAAGAAAATAGATCCCCACAATCCCCCTTTTCACACCCGCTGGGTGTGAACCCAAAATAAGAAATTTCAGGGAAATTTAGGATTCCCCCTTTTGACACCCACTAGGGTCACTCATTAAAATACAATACAAACAAAAATAATCACACTTTTATTAATAGGCAATAATGATAATAAAAAGGCCTTCAGTCCTTCCATCTACACCTAACTTGTACTAGGTTGGCTACCAGCCACCCAGGAACTTCAAACCTTCACCTAAGGAAAGACAAACATTCACAATAGTTAAAATGGATTTATAAAACATAAAAACACAAACAGGGAATTTTGATTCCCCCTTTAGACACCCACTAGGGTGTCACTCCACCACCTCACCAATAGCAAACTAAGGGTCATCCTTTGTCAACCCCATCTCAGTGTCTGCATCTCCTTCTTGAGCCCCTAGGAGGGGCATCATACCCGCAGCATGCACGGCATCTGTAACATACTTTCTCAGACAAGGAATTACACAGGCAGCACAGCACATTAATATTAGAAACACAACTACTAGGGTCAGAAATCCAGTAACCACCAGTGCAGCATACTTACCAAACCACTCCCCCAACCAGGAGAACAGTCCGTTTCCCTCCATTCCAGCCATGCTCTTCATTTCAGCTAATAGAAATCCAGTAACCACCAGTGCAGCATACTTACCAAACCACTCCCCCAACCAGGAGAACAGTCCGTTTCCCTCCATTCCAGCCATGCTCTTCATTTCAGCTGATAGTTTATCTAAACCAACTAGGGCTTTAGAGATACAGTGGGGGGAAAAAGTATTTAGTCAGCCACCAATTGTGCAAGTTCTCCCACTTAAAAAGATGAGAGAGGCCTGTAATTTTCATCATAGGTACACGTCAACTATGACAGACAAATTGAGAGAAAAACATGCCAGAAAATCACATTGTAGGATTTTTAATGAATTTATTTGCAAATTATGGTGGAAAATAAGTATTTGGTCACCTACAAACAAGCAAGATTTCTGGCTCTCACAGACCTGTAACTTCTTCTTTAAGAGGCTCCTCTGTCCTCCACTCGTTACCTGTATTAATGGCACCTGTTTGAACTTGTTATCAGTATAAAAGACACCTGTCCACAACCTCAAACAGTCACACTCCAAACTCCACTATGGCCGAGACCAAAGAGCTGTCAAAGGACACCAGAAACAACATTGTAGACCTGCACCAGGCTGGGAAGACTGAATCTGCAATAGGTAAGCAGCTTGGTTTGAAGAAACCAACTGTGGGAGCAATTATTAGGAAATGGAAGACATACAAGACCACTGATAATCTCCCTCGATCTGGGGCTCCACGCAAGATCTCACCCCGTGGGGTCAAAATGATCACAAGAACGGTGAGCAAAAATCCCAGAACCACACGGGGGGACCTAGTGAATTACCTGCAGAGAGCTGGGACCAAAGTAACAAAGCCTACCATCAGTAACACACTACGCCGCCAGGGACTCAAATCCTGCAGTGCCAGACGTGTCCCCCCTGCTTAAGCCAGTACATGTCCAGGCCCGTCTGAAGTTTGCTAGAGTGCATTTGGATGATCCAGAAGAGGATTGGGAGAATGTCATATGGTCAGATGAAACCAAAATAGAACTTTTTGGTAAAAACTCAACTCGTCGTGTTTGGAGGACAAAGAATGCTGAGTTGCATCCAAAGAACACCATACCTACTGTGAAGCATGGGGGTGGAAACATCATGCTTTTGGGCTGTTTTTCTGCAAAGGGACCAGGACGACTGATCTGTGTAAAGGAAAGAATGAATGGGGCCATGTATCGTGAGATTTTGAGTGAAAACCTCCTTCCATCAGCAAGGGCATTGAAGATTAAACGTGGCTGGGTCTTTCAGCATGACAATGATCCCAAACACACCGCCCGGGCAATGAAGAAGTGGCTTCGTAAGAAGCATTTCAAGGTCCTGGAGTGGCCTAGCCAGTCTCCAGATCTGAACCCCATAGAAAATCTTTGGAGGGAGTTGAAAGTCTGTGTTGCCCAGCGACAGCCCCAAAACATCACTGCTCTAGAGGAGATCTGCATGGAGGAATGGGCCAAAATACCAGCAACAGTGTGTGAAAACCTTGTGAAGACTTACAGAAAACGTTTGGCCTGTGTCATTGCCAACAAAGGGTATATAACAAAGTATTGAGAAACTTTTGTTATTGACCAAATACTTATTTTCCACCATAATTTGCAAATAAATTCATTAAAAATCCTACAATGTGATTTTCTGGAAAAAAAAATCTCATTTTGTCTGTCATTTACATTTACATCATTTAGCAGACGCTCTTTTCCAGAGCGACTTACAAATAGGTGCATTGACCTTATAGCCAGTGGGATAACCACTTTTTTTTTTTTTTTTTTTTTTTTTGAGGGGGGTTAGAAGGATTACTTTATCCTATCCCAGGTATTCCTTAAAGAGGTGGGGTTTCAAATGTCTCCGGAAGGTGGTGAGTGACTCCGCTGTCCTGGCGTCGTGAGGGAGCTTGTTCCACCATTGGAACAAGCTCCCTCACCATTGTCATAGTTGACGTGTACCTATGATGAAAATTACAGGCCTCTCTCATCTTTTTAAGTGGGAGAACTTGCACAATTGGTGGCTGACTAAATAAATGTTTTCCCCATTTTTTGGTTGCATGCTAGCAGCGAACAATGCTCCGCAATGGCCATTGCCATAGTAGCTTGTGCACTTTTGCAGTTATCCACTTTCTTAACCAACTGTGGTAATGTAGACTGCGTTGCGGGGTTGTACGGTTTTGATTTATTTATATGCTTTGCTGTAGCACATTTTTTTGATGTCATACATTTTTGCAAGCATATCTAATTTGCAGCATGCACAGTATGCCTGACAATCATCCCCAATTACTGGCTTCAGCCACCCTTTAAATTCAGGTACAGACTCCCACTCTTTTCTGTACTTCTGGCTGTACAATTTTGATTGAGACATGTTGATTGATGTTGTAAGTTCTGTTCAAGATCAAACATTCTTGACCAACTATATTCATTGGGTTTGTCTCGTCGAACACATACTACTGCTGCTGCAGTCAGCCAACAATGATTTGCAATTTGCTGAAATTGCTGCTGGCCTGCTGCTGCCTGTGCACGAGCTGAGCACCTGCTGCTGACGTCACTCACAATACACTTTTGCAGCCAGGCACGTGTGTTGTGACTGAGTGTGTGACAGAGAAAATCGTTTTTGTGTCATTTAGAGGGAAAATGCGTGCATTTTAGCGTTTGAGACACTTTTCAAAAAAAAAGTTCCAAATCAATTTTTCAAAAGTAGCTAAATTTGTTGCTAGGTGCTGTTTGAAAAAAAAGTTGCTAAATCTAGCAACAAAATTGCTAAGTTGGCATCACTGTTAGGGACAAGTCTCTGAATGCCCTTGAGTGGCCCAGCCAGAGCCCGGACTTGAACCCGATCTAACATCTCTGGAGAGACCTGAAAATAGCTGTGCAGTGACTCTCTCCATCCAACCTGACAGAGCTTGAGAGGATCTGCAGAGGAGAATGAGAGAAACTCCCCAAATACAGGTGTGCCAGCTTGTAGCATCATACCCAAGAAGACTTGAGGCTGTAATCGCTGCCAAAGGTGCTTCAACAAAGTACTGAGTAAAGGGTCTGAATATGTATGTAAATGAATTTTTTTATTATTATACATTTGCAGAAATGTCTAAAAACCTGTTTTTGCTTTGTCATTATGGGGTATTGTGTGTAGATTGATGAGGGGAAAAAACAATTTAATGATTTTTAGAATAAGGCTGTAACGTACCAAAATGTGGAAATGCACTGTATGCCCCCTTTATTTATCCTACGGTTCTGACTTGGTGTACAGGGAAAATCCTGTAAGAGCGGCCCATGTCTTGAATTCTGTCGCTATACATTTCAAAAGTGCTGAACAAATAGTTATATTGACTACGTCCGTCCTAGCTCGCTCATTAATGTCTTCATCGAAATTACGGATTGTCTCTTATCCGCTCGTTGTCCCCTTATGCCATAGTTTGTACATCTCAATTGTCAGTAGAAACCACATTTGTTTAAGCAAGTCAGCTATATCAGCTATGGTTTTTTTTAAAGGCAGTAAATGAGGCTGAATTAACTGTTTTGCTGTCAGACAAGGCTCCACTGATAGCCAGGTGTAGCAGTGGTAAGGATTCACTCCATGGTGCTGAATAGAAAGCTCTGCTGTTGGGACAGCTTTATGTAGGCCATAACAGTTTGTGGGCACCGTCTGTCACCGTTATAGCGCAATTAATGTATGGTTTATTGTTGTGTTGTGTAGTGGCTTTGCTCACATGCATCCCCATTTTTTATTTTTTATTTTTTTGCCCCACCAAGATTTACATGCTAAAATCGCCACTGATCCTGCTTGCTCTGGATTCCAGAGAAGTGACAATGTGACATGATATCCCTAGTTGATATTGACTGCTTACATGAATGACTCAGCTCAAAATACAAGTTTAAAACACCGTTTATTTCTGTATCTAGCGTTTTGAAAATGTATCACTGTTTATGGCTGGAATGACTGGCTAGTGGCAACATTTGCGCAGTGATTGTGCATGCGTATTCGCCCTGTGCCTGCGTGCATGCAAGCTTTGAACCACTCCTTTTTGGGGGTCGTGGGTCAAAAAGTTTGAGAACCACGGAACTAGCGAACAGATTACTGATGTGCTATACAGCTAGCTATAGGATCGGGTGCAGCGCAAACGTCAAATTGTAGAGAGAGAGAATTGCCATAAATAAATATTCAGCTCCAAAAATTGTTTGGTGATCAAGAATATTAACAACACTCCTTCAGTAGCCTCCAACTGCTCTTAAACACTAGTAAAACTAAATACATGCTCTTTAATCGAACGCTGCTGGCACCCGCCCACCCGACTAGAATCACTACTCTCGACGGGTCTGACCTAGAGTATGTGGACAACTACAAATACCTAGGTGTCTGGTTAGACTGTAAACTCTCCTTCCAGACTCACATTAAGAATCTCCAATCCAAAGTTAAATCTAGAATCGGCTTCCTATTTCGCAACAAAGCCTCCTTCACTCATGCTGCCAAACATGCCCTCGTAAAACTGACTATCTTACCGATCCTTGACTTCGGCGGTGTCATTTACAAAATAGCCTCCAACACTCTACTCAGCAAATTGGATGTAGTCTATCACAGTGCCATCCGTTTTGTCTCCAAAGCCCCATACACTACCCACCACTGTGACCTGTACGCTCTTGTTGGCTGGTCCTCACTACATGTTCGTCGTCAAAGCCACTGGCTCCAGGCCATCTATAAATCACTGCTAGGCAAATCCCCGCCTTATCTTAGCTCATTGGTCACCATAGCAGCACCCACCCGTAGTCTGCGCTCCAGCAGGTATATCTCACTGGTCATCCCCAAAGCCAACACCTCCTTTGGCCGCCATTCCTTCCAGTTCTCTGCTGCCAATGACTGGAACGAATTGAAAAAATCTCTGAAGCTGGAGACTCTTATCTCCCTCACTAACTTTAAGCATCAGTTGTCAGAGCACCTTACCGATCACTGCACCTGTACACAGCCCATCTGAAATTAGCCCACCCAACTGCCTCATCCCTATATTGTTATTTATTTTGCTAATTTGCACCCCAGTATCTCTATTTGCACATAATCTCTTGCACATCTAGCATTCCAGTGTTAATACTAATTGTCATTATTTTGCACTATAGCCTATTTATTGCCTTACCTCCATAACTTGCTACATTTGCACACACTGTATATATATTTTCTTTTTTTCTTTTCTTTTTTTGACTTTATGTTTTTTTACCCCATATGTAACTCTGTGTTGTTGTTTTTATCGCACTGCTTTGCTTTATCTTGGCCAGGTCGCAGTTGTAAATGAGAACTTGTTCTCAACTGGCTTACCTGGTTAAATAAAGGTGAAATAAAATTAAATAAATAAATAAATTAACTGTTTACTTTGCAAGCTCACCAGCAATAGGTTATGGCAACAATTACTAGCATAGGCCTAATGGTATTTTGGTATGTCAGAATAGCTTCAAATTGAAAATGTACTTATGAAACTTGCATTTGGAATTTGTTGTTAAAATTAATTATTACATAATAAAAATGTGTTGTATACAAAATAATGAAAAGGGCTGTCTGGTAGCCTCAACAAAAATATTTTCATGGTAGTACAGAATTGGGCAGATCATGATTGATCGTACATTATGTGGTCCTCTGTAGCTCAATTGGTAGAACATGGCGCTTGTAACGCCAGGGTAGTGGGTTCGATCCCCGGGACCACCCATACGTAAAAATGAATGCGCACATGACTGTACGTCGCTTTGGATAAAAGCGTCTGCTAAATGGCATATTATATTCCAGTAGGTGGCAGCATGCACTTAAACGTTTGTTTGCGGACCGCCATTATATCATAGAAGAAGATGAGCAAACGAACTACAAGTCCCGTGTGTCTCGCGTCATTCGAAGTGTTTCAACGTCAGAACGGAGCGGGAGACAGCTTGTGGGGCAGATAGCACTGTTCTGGAAACAACTAGCTACAGGCCTCTACGCAGAAATTAGCATTTGGTAAGCATTGAAACAGTTTCGCTTGCAAATGTATTCAGGGAAACGTTAGTAAAGCCACACGTAAGGAGAGTTGCCATATTTATCAGATCAAGTTGGTTGAAGGCCGTACCACCGCATGCCCAACTTTAGCTTGCTAAGCTAACTAGAGTTATGTTATGACTTTGCCAAGTCAGAACAACGTTAAGTAACTTGTTTTGTTGGCTGTATTATTGGGGAACATGTCACAACTTTGACACACCACATTGGAAATGATCGACCATATTCAGCTTTTTCCAACAGTTCATTACCTAGCTAGTTAGCCAGCTGGTTAGCCTCAACTATCCTGGCATGAGATGGTGTGCCAAATGGTTATAACTCGTTACCAAATATGTTTATAATGTCGTAACTATCATGCTAGTTGGTTATCATTAGTTAGCAAGGGTTTCCACTTCTTCCAGAGAGTAGCACAACGATAGCAAGCTAGCAACGTTTACAGATAGAGCAACTTCCCATCTGTGTATATATTAGCTAAAGTTAACTAGCTAGCTAACTATGAATAATGTTTATAACATCACTTCAAACTTCATGTGTGTCTTTGGTAACGTTAGGTCTTAAGCAAAACATAATATATTATCAATTACCACCTAGTAGAGTACCTGCCTAAGTAAGTAGTGCATATTCTTGTTCATAAGTGTGTATGTTCCTCAGGTGTCCTGATGGCGACTGATGTTGTTGCACAGTTGGCCGATTCTCTGGCCAAAACTCAGGTGACTGAGGGAGAGTTGAGCTATAAGGGCCAAGGACGCAAATTCGACAATGCACAATCTGGTAAGAATTTCAACCACTGACCATTGACTCATTATGCTTATGCTCCTCCAGTTGTCATACAATAGGTTGTTCAAGGACAAGGTGGTGTCCAATGTTAAATGTATTGTTCATCACACAATCATGGTCTTTGTCTTCAATCTCTCCCCCTGTCTCCTTCTTTCCAGTGGAAGAGATGGTGAAAGAGATCCAGGAGTTCAAGGGGTTGCAAGCGCTCAGGCTGGAGGGGAACACTTATGGGGTGGAGGCAGCACAGGCCATCGCTAAAGCCCTGGAGACAAAGAGTGAATTTAAGGTACCAGTCACAGAGTGGTTATGAGATGAGGTTTGTTTTGATTGCATTGTTTGTGGTACAGAGGACAGGTATTCCACTGACTGCCACACGGAGAAGGATTGATGATCTCATATGTTGATACCTGTTGTTGGCTCTGTTCTGTCTTGCTTTCATATCTGTCATGTATTCTGCTGTCAATCACTCAATCTTGCTTATTTTACCTCTATTGGTGAGAGCAATGTGCCTGTGATATATAGGGCTAGCTAGACAATACTATAGCTAACCCTTTATCACCATCTCTCTCCCTCAGTACTGTTACTGGAGTGACATGTTTACTGGGCGACTGCGTTCTGAGATCCCTCCAGCCCTGGTGAGACAAAAAAAAAACACCTGCTCCCTTTGATAGATGAAAGATTGTATGGGATTGTAAACTCATCCTTCATCTCCCCTATTCAGAACTCCCTGGGTGCGGCCCTGATGACAGCAGGCGCCAGACTGACCTTGCTGGACCTCAGTGACAACGCCTTTGGACCAGACGGGGTGAAGGGCATCGAGAAGTTGCTCAAGAGCACTGCCTGTCACACGCTGCAGGAACTGCGGCTCAACAACTGCGGCATGGGCATTGGTGGAGGCAAGGTGGGTAGAATGTCTCTAGTTTGATAGGAGCTATATTGTGTTATTGAGTAGACTCAACAACATAAAGTTGCCCCCTGCTAGTTGTAATATAGTCAGTAAAATAATTTAAGAGAAGATCTAAAGCTAATTTCACTTCTCATATGAAATATAGCTTGTGTTAAGGTTGAATACTGATATCATTTGAGAAGTGATATCATAATAATATTATGAAATGATTTAATATCTATCCTGACAAACACAACTTTTTCCAAAGTAGTTTTTCACTGTGCTCTGTATGTGTGGTCTCCTCAGATCTTAGCTGCAGCGTTGACGGAGTGCTATAAGCAGTCCAGTGCACAGGGCACCCCCCTTGGGCTGAAGGTGTTCATCGCAGGCAGGAACCGTCTGGAGAATGATGGGGCCACTGCCCTCGCCCAGGCCTTCCAGGTACAGACACTGGCTCCTGAGCTGAACATATCAGAATTTCTGACCATCTGGACTAGAGTATATGCAGTTAGTCACCACAGTGGTTCACAAGGAGCTCTTTAGCATTAGTACTGGCAGCTGCATAGATAAAAGCTCCTCGAACACACCAACGTAATGCCACTGAGTCTATGATTAAACTGTACTGACAGTGACAAGCCATATACTGTCTATATAGCTATCTATGTCTGATGCTACTGTATGACCTCCTGTGTGCCCTCAGCTGATGGGTAGTCTGGAGGAGGTGCACGTGCCCCAGAATGGGATCAATCACCATGGGGTGACTGCTCTGGCCACTGCCATGCAACACAACCCCCAGCTCCGGGTCCTCAACCTCAACGACAACACCTTCACCAAGAAAGGAGCTATCGCCATGGCACAGGTACAGTAGTGGTTTGCCTTGTGTACAAAGGCCGTATGACAATGAAACCCTCATGAAGTTGATGACTGCTCAAATGCATTTTCATACAATGACTGACACTGCGTGTTTTGTGCCCCCTTCAGGCTCTGAAACATTTGCGTAGTGTCCAGGTGATAAACTTTGGAGACTGTCTGGTGCGTTCCGAGGGGGCTATAGCCATCGCAGAGGCAGTCACTGAGGGGCTTCCCATCCTCAAGGTACAGGGTAGCACTGGTCCCACCCTCGGCTGCAGGAACATCTGCTGTACTTGATTGTTACTTCATGGGTGTTCATACATTTCCCTCTGCTGTGGCAGCACCTGACTCATACACACCCATATTATTATTTATTTTTTACCTCTGTCAGGAGCTGAATCTGTCATTCGGGGAGATTACAGGAGAAGCTGCACTGCTGGTGGCACAATCAGTCGAGGGCAAAGCCACACTGGAGAAACTGGACCTAAATGGTATATGATGGATACACACTTGACTTACAACACATGAAAACTGGATTGAAAATGTTGCATCGGCTGTTAATGTTTTCTTAGGATCTGTAGATTTCATGTGTGACTTTGTGCTGTCATGTGTGACTTTGTGTGTTGGTACTGTCAGGTAACTGCCTGGGGGAGGAGTGCTGTGATGCCCTCAGAGCGGTAATGGATGGCCTGAACATGGGAGACCTGCTGGGATCACTCAGGTACTGGATTGAAATAGGAAATTAGTTTATACTTTTAGACTTACCCACACTCGACCTCAGCCATCCTGTCTTTTATCACAAGCCGCCATGAGAAAATCTCTTTGTGTAATCTTTGTCTCTACCTGCAGCGATGATGAAGGGGAGCCTGAGGATGAGGAGGAGGAAGAGGATGACTATGAGGAGGATGATGATGAAGATGAGGAGGAGGAGGAGGAGGACAGCAGTGTGAATCAGGTGTCCTCCCCTCCGTCAGTGCCCCAACCCCCAGATGCCGCCTCCTTCCTCTGCTTCCCCTCCCCAGACAAGCTGCTCAAACTGGGCACCAAGAGGGCCCTGCTCTTCGAACAGCAGGTAAACACACCCTGTCATGAATAGCTTACACAGCAAACTACTTAGTGGAAACCTGAGGTGACATACAGTGTGTTGGCAGTAGGCTGAAACAGGTTGCTGGTGATGTTGAACCTGTTGTCCTCGCTCTTCTCTTCCAGGTAGATGTGGCTGATGCTGGTAAGACAGCGGAGGCTTTCCTGAAGATCTCCTCTGTGTACAAGGAGGAAGATGAAGAGGTTAAGAGTGCTGTCCTGGACAGTATTGGTGAGTGCCACTTATCTCATTTGTGAGTACTTGGTGAAAACATGGGGCCAGATGACTGAGTCCATGGATATGAGACTGTTTTTGTTGCTCATCTGTATGACTGCATGTTAAGTGTATATCCTCTTTGTTCTACAGACGCAATTCTCAGGAAAGCCTTCGCCAGCCCCTCCTTCCAAGGTTACAACTTTGTATCATCGCTGTTAGTAATGCTGGGACTCCTCAAGGTATGCACACACATTCGTAGAGTAATACGAATTTGTAGAATAACTCCTGGTTTTCTTCCGCCTTGTATTATTGTAGCCCTCGTGTCTCCCCCTCTCTCTGTCTCATTCAGAGTGAGGACAAGGTGAGGCCGGTGCGTGTGGTGCCTGGTCATTTGCAGGCGCTGGAGTACGCCGTACGTCAGGACTACTTCCCCCAGGAGCACATCGCTGTGCTGGAGGCCTTCATGTCCCGGTAAGGGCGTGAGTGATGGGCGGCAGCGTAGCTCTCAGGTACCCTCTCCGACTGCAGATTAACACACCACATTGGCACAAAGTTCCCAAAGGATATTGCCAACATGCTCCAAATTGCACAATGTACCCAGTTTCCTATATTGTCAGGCTGCTGCGTTTAAAAAAAACAGTAAAGATGAAAGGTGAAACTGTCCATCATTCAAATCAAATGTTATTGGGCACATACGTGTTTAGCAGATGTTATTGCGGGTGTAGCGAAATGCTTGTGCTTCTAGCTCCGACAGTGCAGTAATATCTAACAAGTAATATCTAACAATTTCACAACATATACCCAATACACACAAATCTAAGTAAGGAATGAATTAAGAATATATACATATGGATGAGCGACGTCAGAGCGGCATGGACTAAGATACTGTAGAATAGTATAGAATACAGTATATACATATGAGATGAGTAATGCAAGACGTAAACATTATTAAAGTGTCTAGTCTTCCATTTCTTAAAGTGGCCAGTGATTTCAAGTCTATGTCTAGGCAGCAGCCTCTAATGTGCTAGTGATGGCTGTTTAACAGTCTGATGGCCTTGAGATAGAAGCTGTTTTTCAGTCTCTTGGTCACAGCTTTGATGCATCTGGACTGACCTCGCCTTGCAGGTGTGTGACTGTATGTTTGTGACCCTCAGACACATCCAGGCCCTGGAGTCGTGCAGCAGCGCCAGGAACATCCTCAAGTCCACGCTGGAGCAGGTCAGGCCTGAGAGCTGAGTCACACCGGACCCCACAGACACTCTCACTGACTTAAGAACAGAACAATTCCCACCCCCAGACATAAAGGGGGCCCTTAGCACAACAAGGACTAAACTGTTGCACTGCACTCTATTTCACCAACTCAGAAGATTCACAGCTGGAGCCTTGCACATCACCTCATGGATGTGTATTATTTTAAGTGGAATAGGATTACACTGTGGATGGACGGACTGAATATTACACACACAAACACTTGGGCGATTAAGTGTGAATGGCGCATCCTGCCTCACCCACAGTGAAAGGACTGAATTACAATCTTCAACACAGGTTCTCTCCATATTTACCCTCAATAAGTAATGTTTTATGTAAAAAGAAAAAGAAAAGGGAGGTAAAATGGATATAAAAATACAAATATAAAATGTGTGATATGGGCTGCTGTGGAAATGTGATTATACAATAACAATCAAAAGGGAAGAACCGAATAAATATGTAGATTTCTTTATTGTTGCAGCTATTAAACAGACACTATTTGGGTGTCTCCGTTATTGAGTGGACTGGAAGTTTAGTAAGCACTACCTTGAATAAGGATCTAGTCCTTCAACCATATTTACCACTTTTTACAGAGGAAAGAAACTATTCATCTGGGTGCAGGTTCTTTCT
This sequence comes from Coregonus clupeaformis, assembly GCF_020615455.1. NCBI lineage: Eukaryota > Metazoa > Chordata > Actinopteri > Salmoniformes > Salmonidae > Coregonus > Coregonus clupeaformis. The sequence goes on along the minus strand of NC_059198.1, from coordinate 21,576,274 downwards.
CCTCCCAAATTTTGAAACCTACACTGAACAAAAATATAAATGCATAAGGAAATCAGTCATGTGCAATACATTCATTAGGCCCTAATCTATGGATTTCACATGACTGGGAAGCCAAGCCCAGCCAATCAGAATGTGTTTTCCCCACAATAGGGCTTTATTACAGACAGAAATACTCCTCAGCACCCCCCCAGCACAAGTTGCACATGTGTAATGATGCTGTTTAATCAGCTTCTTGATATGCCACACCTGTTGGGTGGATGTGATTATCTTGACCAAAGGATAAAATGCTCACTAACAGTGATGTAAACACATTTGTGCACAACATTTAAAAAAAATAAGCTTTTTGTGAGTATGGAACATTTCTGGGATCTTTTATTTCAGCTATTGAAACCAGCACTTCACATGTTTATATTTTTGTTCCGTGTACAGTCGTGGTCAAAGTTTTGAGAATGACACAAATACTAATTATACTATTACACATAAATACTCAGTTTTGATGATGGCAATTTGCATGTACTCCAGAATGTCATGAAGAGTGATCAGATGAATTGCAATTAATTGCAAAGTCCCTCTTTGCCATGAAAATCAACTTAATCCCCCAAAAAACATTTCCACTACATTTCAGCCCTGCCACAAAAGGACCAGCTGCCATCATGTCACTGATTCTCTCGTTAACACAGGTGAGAGTGTTGACGAGGACAAGGCTGGAGATCACTCTATCATGCTGATTGAGTTACAATAACAGACTGGAAGCTTTAAAAGGAGGGTGGTGCTTGAAATCATTGTTCTTCCTCTGTTAACCATGGTTACCTGCAAGGAAACACATGCCGTCATCATTGCTTTGCACAAAAAGGGCTTCACAGGCAAGGATATTGCTGCTAGTAAGATTGCACCTAAATCAACCATTTATCGGATCATCAAGAACTTCAAGGAGAGAGGTTCAATTGTTGTGAAGAAGGCTTCAGGGCGCCCAAGAAAGTCTAGCAAGCGCCAGGACCGTCTCCTAAAGTTGATTCAGCTGCGGGATCGGGGCACCACCAGTGCAGAGCTTGCTTAGGAATGGCAGCAGGCAGGTGCGAGTGCATCTGCACGCACAGTGAGGCGAGGACTTTTGGAGGATGGCCTGGTGTCGAGAAGGGCAGCAAAGAAGCCACTTCTCTCCAGGAAAAACATCAGGGACAGACTGATATTCTGCAAAAGGTACAGGGATTGGACTGCTGAGGACTGGGGTAAAGTCATTTTCTCTGATGAATCCCCTTTCCGATTGTTTGGGGCATCCGGAAAACACCTTGTCCGGAGAAGACAAGGTGAGCGCTACCATCAGTCCTGTGTCATGCCAACAGTAAAGCATTCTGAGACCATGTGTGGGGTTGCATCTCAGGCATGGGAGTGGGCTCACTCACAATTTTGCCTAAGAACACAGCCATGAATAAAGAATGGTACCAACACATCCTCCGACAGCAACTTCTCCCAACCATCCAAGAACAGTTTGGTGACGACCAATGCCTTTTCCAGCATGATGGAGCACCTTGCCATAAGGCAAAAGTGATAACTAACTGGCTCTGGGAACAAAATATCGACATTTTGGGTCCATGGCCAGGAAACTCCCTAGACCTTAATCCCATTGAGAACTTGAAGCATTGATTATGCAAGAATGGGCTGCCATCAGTCAGGATGTGGCCCAGAAGTTAATTGACAGCATGCCAGGGCGGATTGCAAAAGTCTTGAAAAAGAAGGGTCAACACTGCAAATATTGACTCTTTGCATAAACGTAATGTAATTGTCAATAAAAGCCTTTGACACTTATGGAATGCTTGTAATTATACTTCAGTATACCATAGTAACATCTGACAAAAATATCTCATAACACTGAAGCAGCGAACTTTGAAGACCAATACTTGTGTCATTCTCAAAACTTTTGACCACGACTGTATAAAGATGTTTTTTAATTTTTATGGTATCCAATTGGTAGTTACAGTCTTGTCCCATCGCTGCAACTCCCGTACGGACTCAGGAGAGGCGAAGGTCGAGAGCTGTGCGTCCTCCGAAACACAACCCAGCCGAGCCGCACTGCTTCTTGACACAACCCGCTTAACCTGGAAGCCAGCCGCACCAATGGGTCGGAGGAAACACCGTACACCTGGCGACCGTGTCAGCGTGCACTGCGCCCGGCCCGCCACAGGAGTCACTAGTGCGCAATATTTCTAGAATACCCCTGCCGGCTAAACCCTCCCCTAAATTGTGCGCCGCCCCATCGGTCTCCCGGTCGCGGCCGGCTGCGACAGAGCCTGGACTCGAACCAGGATCTCTAGTGGCACAGCTAGCACTGCGATGCAGTGCCTTAGACCACTGCGCCACTCGGGAGGCCTCATACAACAATTTGAAAGATTTTACTGAGTTACAGTTCAATTTAAATACATAGATTAGGCCCTAATCAATGGATTTCACATGACTGGGAATACAAATATGCATCTGTTGGTCACAGATACTTTCAAAAAGAAGTAGGGGCGTGGATCAGAAAACCAGTCAGTATCTAGTGTAACCACCATTTGCCCCATGCAGCACGACCTATCCTTCACATGGTTGATCAGGCTGTTCATTGTGGCCTGTGGAATGTTGTCCCACTCCTCTTCAATGGCTGTACGAAGTTGCTGGATATTGGCGGGAACTGGAACACACTGTCGTACAAGTCAATCCAGAGCATCCCAAACATGCTCAATGGGTGATATGTCTAGTGAGTATGGAAGAACTGGGACATTTTCATCTTCCAGGAATTGTGTATAGATCCTTGTGACATGGGGCCGTGCATTATCATGCTGAAACATGAGGTGATGGCGGCAGATGAATGGCACGACAATGGGCCTCAGGATCTCGTCACGGTATCTCTGTGCATTCAAATTGCCATTGATAAAATGCTATTGTGTTTGTTCGTAACTTATGCCTGCCCATACCATAACCCCACCACGGGCACTCTGTTCAGAATGTTGACATTAGCAAACCGCTCTCCCACACCACGCCATACATGCTGTCTGCCATCTGCCCGGTACAGTTGAAACCAGGATTCACCCATGAAGAGCACACATGCCAGTGGCCATCGAAGGTGGCATTTACCTACTGAAGTCGGTTATGACGCAGAACTACAGTCAGGTCAAGACCCTGGTGAGGATGATAGGCACACAGATGAGCTTCCCTGAGACTGTTTCTGACAGTTTGTGCAGAAATTCTTCAGTTGTGCAAACCCACAGTTTAATCAGCTGTCCTGGTGGCTGGTCTCAGACAGAAGCCGGATGTGTGTGACAAAACTGCTAATTTTAGAGCCTTTTTATTGTCCCCAGCACAAGGTGCACCTGTGTAATGATGATGCCGTTTAATCAGCTTCTTGATATGCCACTCCTGTCAGCTGGATTGATTATTTTGGCAAAGGAGAAATGCTCACTTACAGGGATGTAAACAAATGTGTGCCCCAAATTTGAGAGAAATAAGCTTTTTGTGCGTATGGAAAATTTCTGGGATCTTTTATTTCAGCTCAATGAACATGGGACTTTATATGTTGTTTATCATTTTGTTCAGTTTATAATGCTCCTGTGGCTAAAACTGAGAAAGGCGCACACGACGCCTACTGTTTGACCTAAATTTTTACTGGAAATACTCTCAGATAATGGAAAATGTGTTGGGGTTAAAATGCACAGAGCAAGCCAATTGACAATATTCCAAGTTTTTGCAGTACATAAAGGGGACTATTCAAGGAAGCAACAGACCGTTGTACTTGTATGGGGACCTGCCACTTCATCTGAGAAAGCGATTAGGCCTGGGATGTGCTTTTGAATGAATACACTGTTTGTTGGACATGAACTCAGTTGTATGCGCTGAAAAGGTGTCACGATCGTTAAGAGACGGATTACACCAAGGCGCAGCGTGGAATGCATACATGTTTATTAAAACAATAAACACTGACAAAAGGCAACGAAACGTGACGTCGGAAGGCTAAACACAAGATCCCACAACTAAGATAGGCAACCAGGCTACTAAAGTATGAACCCCAATCAGAGACAACGAGCGACAGCAGCCTCTGATTGGGAATCACACCCGGCAAACATAGAAATGCAAATACTAGAATGTCCACATAGAAATTCCCACACATAATATTCACACCCTGACTCACCAACTAGCCAACTCTATGTCAGGGCGTGACAAAAGGTCATAGATATACTATATATCCAATTCATACAGTATTTCTAATATTATGAAATTAGTACATTACATCAGACTTTGATCATTGTTAATTGCATTAACCAATTCAATGGCAAGCTGCTCTACACTTTTTAAGCTTGTGACCGTTAGAGCAATGCTTTCACCAGAACCATTCTTGGGGACAGTGGGCTACCTCTTCTCGAGCTTAGAAAAACAGCCCTTTGTGAGCGCCTGTCAGAACTTTTTTTTGTGTGGCTTTTTAGGTGCTGTGGGATACAGCCACTTTTATAGTTGAACCACAGGGAAATACACATTCACTTACATTTTATTGATTCATTTTTCCATTAGTTTGCTGTGCTTAAAAATCATTTTATTCGGAGAGTTTGCAATCCAGTGACTTTAGGGTAGTGGGTAGTTTACTGGAAGTGAGATTGGTAGCCAGCCTGGTCTCATAGACTAGACGTAACATAGTAAATGTAAATCCAGGAAACATTTTTTTAAAATATATATTAACGTTTGGTATGGGTACATAAGACAGATGGTTACTTAAGGCAAAAACGAAAGTAGGGTGGTTGGTCATGGTGTGTGTGGATGGGTGGGCATATATCGCGAACGTCTAGCAACCCAAAGGTTTTGAATCTCATCACGGACAGCTTTAGCATTTTAGCTAATTAGCAACTTTTCAACTACTTACTACTCTTTAGCTACTTTGTAACTATTTAGCATGTTAGCTAACCCTTCCCCTATCCTTAACCCCTTTAGCTAACCTTTCCCCTAAACCCTAGCCTAGCTATTGTTAGCAAGCTAGCTAATGTTAGGCACCTAGCTAGAATTCGTAACATATCATACGTTTGCCAAGTTCGTAACATCTTGTACGTTTTGCAAATTCATAACATATAATACAAATTGTAATTCGTAACATATCATACGAAATTGGTGATGACATCCACAAATGAATACATACCACACAAAATGTAACATATCATACTAAATGGAGTGTCTTGGATTTACATACAGAATAATAAGAAATGCTCAGAGACTAGGTTGTGGTAGCAGACTACTGTTAATTGAACTCTGGTTTTAAAAGCTACACACAAAAAAGTTGTCCTTTTTATACCTGTCAATGTCAATTTATAGAGTAACTACTATAATTAGGAATAACTCAGGCAGGTTTGGTGTTAAATTCATTTTCTAATTTCATTTTACCTAGGGCACACACTGGTTGAATCAACGTTGTTTAACCAACGTGGAATATACATTGAATTGACGTCTATGCCCAGTGGGACTGTTGGCTACCTTCGACCTCTAATCTGTCAGAAAATGTATTGCCAAGGTGTTCATTTGAGGTTAGGTTTCACAGGGACCGGGAGTCACGACTAAAGAATTTATCAAAGCAGTGTTTGTGAGACCCCTCACTGTTGCAAGTGGTCAGTCATTCTAGCAATGTAGAAGTCAAATCAAATCAAATCAAATCAAATTTTATTGGTCACATGCGCCGAATACAACAGGTGCAGACATTACAGTGAAATGCTTACTTACAGCCCTTAACCAACAGTGCATTTATTTTAAACAAAAAAGTAAGAATAAAACAACAACAAAAAAGTGTTGAGAAAAAAAGAGCAGAAGTAAAAATAAAGTGACAGTAGGGAGGCTATATATACAATAGAATAAAGTGACAGTAGGGAGGCTATATATACAGGGGGGTACCGTTGCATAGTCAATGTGCGGGGGCACCGGCTAGTTGAGGTAGTTGAGGTAATATGTACATGTGGGTAGAGTTAAAGTGACTATGCATAAATACTTAACAGAGTAGCAGCAGCGTAAAAAGTATGGGGTGGGGGGGCAGTGCAAATAGTCCGGGTAGCCATGATTAGCTGTTCAGGAGTCTTATGGCTTGGGGGTAGAAGCTGTTGAGAAGTCTTTTGGACCTAGACTTGGCACTCCGGTACCGCTTGCCGTGCGGTAGCAGAGAGAACAGTCTATGACTAGGGTGACTGGAGTCTTTGACAATTTTGAGGGCCTTCCTCTGACACCGCCTGGTATAGAGGTCCTGGATGGCAGGGAGCTTTGCCCCTGTGATGTACTGGGCCGTACGCACTACCCTCTGTAGTGCCTTGCGGTCAGAGGCCAAGCAGTTGCCATACCAGGCGGTGATGCAACCAGTCAGGATGCTCTCGATGGTGCAGCTGTAGAATTTTTTGAGGATCTGAGGACCCATGCCAAATCTTTTTAGTCTCCTGAGGGGGAATAGGCTTTGTCGTGCCCTCTTCACGACTGTCTTGGTGTGTTTGGACCATGATAGTTCGTTGGTGATGTGGACACCAAGGAACTTGAAGCTCTCAACCTGTTCCACTACAGCCCCGTCGATGAGAATGGGGCGTGCTCAGTCCTCTTTTTTTTTCCTGTAGTCCACAATCATCTCCTTTGTCTTGGTCACGTTGAGGGAGAGGTTGTTGTCCTGGCACCACACGGCCAGATCTCTGACCTCCTCCCCTATAGGCTGTCTCATCGTTGTCGGTGATCAGGCCTACCACTGTTGTGTCGTCGGCAAACTTAATGATGGTGTTGGAGTCGTGCCTGGCCATGCAGTCATGGGTGAACAGAGAGTACAGGAGGGGACTGAGCACGCACCCCTGAGGGGCCCCCGTGTTGAGGATCAGTGTGGCAGATGTGTTGTTACCTACCCTTACCACCTGGGGGCGGCCCGTCAGGAAGTCTAGTATGTATGTGAAGACCCTTGGCACTCATGTTCTCCGTTGCGCGCAGCTCCTCCACAGTGGAAAAATTATATACAGACCTACACTTTTCCTTGAGTTGAAAACTTTATAAAGCTATTTGGGAAGGCTACATACTAAAATTCAACCATAAAGGTACGTTTACAATCTTAAATGTACAATACGAACATTCTTAAAAGTTACAATATTTATCAAATAGCAAATGTTATGGATTGCTGCTGAATAACAACCAGATACTTAACTTTTAAGTCTTTAAATATGCTTAAAATAAATACATACAATCCTCCTGGCATTGGAAAAATGATTTTATGAGTCCAGAGGGAAAGCCTATCGGTACGTCAAGTTTTCCAAGTTGGAGACGGGATTCTCCATATCTTTGAATATGTTTGTTCCATTGTTGCTATACGAAGTAGTCTATTGTACTATTTTCACTGTATTTACAGTATTTATTCAAAGTTTTGAGACTGTAACAAATTGGGAGAGAATTAGTCTTTTGAGAGGCGTTTGTGCATAATACGCATAACTGTCATTACATTAGGCCTACAGTCAAATCCCGTTTGTGTTTGATGTCTTTTTCCCAAAACCCCCACAGATGTGTTCCTTTGCGGATTGCCTCTCTAAGTGGCTAGTTGCAGTTTTGATGCTCTTGGTCATACATTTACCAGTTCAAGCGGGAAAGTGCCCAAGGTTCTGCATCTGCTACATCTCCAAACTCACCATGGCCTGTATCGGCAAGAATCTGATTCAGGTTCCCCCCACCATAGATGAGGTGAGATGCCAATGAATCAAAATTATCAATGATGGATGTTTTACAAGTTATTTGATATGGTCTAAACCAAGTGCTGTAATTTAGCTATTCATCTACCCACACATTTTTTTTCTCCCATTTCCATATTTTAACCTCCCCTACTTTTTCAAAGGCGTTCCTTCCTGTGTCCAAGAGCCTGAAGCAGCTGTATACGGATGACATGGGTCTGGAGAAGGTAGGAGAGATAAAGAGATGTATTTTGCCAGGTTTGCGTTGATAAATTATCTGCAGAATTGGGGTCAATACCATTTGAAGTTATCAATGAAAAATTGACCATTCATTTCTATGAAGAATGGTTGCTTCTATTCCCTCCATAGATGTCCAGAGACTCCCTGGCGGGGCTGGGCTCTGGGCTGACCACTCTGTCTCTGGGGGGGAACCAGCTGGAGGAGCTGCCTGACCTGAGCCCTCTCACTGGGCTGGAGGTCATCAATCTGGCCCACAACCCCCTGCTATGTGACTGCCCCCTGCTGCCGCTCCGCAAGTCAGTAGTTCACTGCTTTGTGAATGACCAGTTTGTGGATGCTGCTGTGCAAGGGAGTCATGCACATGCATGCATGTAAATTAAATAAACAACAGGTGTAGACTAACAGTGAAATGCTTACTTACAGGTCCTTTTCCAACAATGCAGAGTTAAGATAAAGATAATACAATTAAAATAAAAAAATGGAAATAGTGACACGAAGAAAAAATACACAGTGACTAACGAATAACAATAATGAGTAAAAGTAACAAATCAAATTGTATTTGTCACATGCGCCGAATACAACAGGTGTAGACATTACAGTGAAATGCTTACTTACAAGCCCTTAACCAACAATGCAGTTTTAAGACAAATAAGTGTTAAGAAAGTATTTACTAAAATAAACTGAAGTAAAAAAGTAAAGAAAGAAAATAGAAAAATAACAAATAATTAAAGAGCAACAATAAAATAACAGTAATGAGGCTATATACAGGGGGTTACCGGCACAGGTTAATCGAGGTAATTGAGGTAATATGTACATGTAGGTAGAGGTAAAGTGACTATGCATAGATAATAAACAAGGGGGGGGGGTGAACGGTCTCTCACCGTTCAAATAAACCTACCATTAAAATTATAGACTGATCATTTCTTTGTCAGTGGGCAAACGTACAAAATCAGCAGGGGATCAAATACTTTTTTCCCTCACTGTATTACCATAGGCTTAATACGTTTTTGGGTACAGTCTTCGCGGGATTAGTTAGCATAACTTGCTAGCTCGCGAGCTAGCTGTAACATTGAGGGAGAGGTTGTTGTCCTGGCACCACACTGCCAGGTCTCTGACCTCCTCCTTATAGGCTGTCTCATCGTCGTCGCTGATCAGGCCAACCACTGTCATGTCGTCAGCAAACTTAATGATGGTGTGGGAGAACGCTGAGCTGTAGTCGATCAACAGCATTCTCACATAGGTGTTCCTCTTGTCCAGGTGGGAGAGGGCAGTGTGGAGTGCAATAGAGATTGCGTCATCCATGGATCTGTTGGGGCGGTATGCAAATTAGAGTTGGTCCAGGGTGTCTGGGATGATGGTGTTGATGTGAGCCATGACCAGCCTTTCAAAGCAAGAGTGCTACGGGCGATAGTAATTTAGACAGGTTACCTTGGCGTTCTTGGGCATAGGGACTATGGTTGTCTGCTTGAAACATGTAGGTAATACAGACTGGGTCAGGGAGAGGTACACACAAATACACGTGATTTAAATCTGTTAACCCTCAGGCTCTAACTGCTTTGCATCCCCTCTCTCTGCTCAAGTGGATGGAGAATGTGAGTCTGAAGGTGACATCCACCTGTGGTCACCCTCCTGAATTCCGGGGCCAAAGTGTGAGGGATGTTCATGTCTTTAAGAGCTGTCCAGGGGAGAGTGCCTCTCCTGGCAAGACCCTCAAAGGACCCAAGGACCCAAAATCAATCAAACCCAAACCCACTCTCCTGAAGGTGACCAAAACAAAAGCCAAGCCAGGAAAGGCTAAACCCATGCCAACCAAGCCCAAAGCCAAGCCTCTGAAGAACCCTAAGGTACCAGCATCCCAAAAAAACAAGAAGACACTGTAATAAAAAGTAGGAAATCAGTGATGCAAATGGCTGTAAGTCTACTGCTTGGACAGAACTCTATATGCACCAAACTGACAAGTGCTATTTCATCTCACCTCACTGAATGTAATTTGAGCATGAAGAACTGTGTTTTTTTAGTCTGCAAGTTCATTTTCTGATTGATTTTCAGTCTATTTTAGAATCTTATGAAGTCAAGGTTTCGGAAGAGCCGGGGTGCAAGAGACCCGAAGCCCTATTTGCAGTACCATATATTTCCACCAAGTGTCACGTGATGCTATTAGATTTTTCTGCTCAAGTTCGATCACCTTTTCTATTACACATACAATGTTATGTTTCGTATATAATTCATGTATATCCTTTGTGCAAATGAAGAACAAGGCTGAATATATGTAACATAAGGTTGCTGCATTTTCAGCTGTTACATAACCCTTAGATGCATGTAAATCAATGCACATTGGCCTTCTTGCTCATGAAATCTCCTCCAACACTAAATCAGTGTCTAACAGTTTTGTTTGATTTTCATGTTCCTGACAGAGGTGTGTAAGGACTGATCCATTGCATGCTTTATCTGATCCTCTACATAAAAATTCTGGGTAAGTATGCCATCAAAGTATTTTATGCAATGTGGCTCCATGCAATAAATGTATGTGCTTGTGGCTCAAATAATTATATCAGTCAGTGGTACTGTCTTGTGGTAAAGGTATCATCACATCCCAGGTGCAATCTCATTAGTGCTTGGCATCTTGTGTGCAGTTGCCTCTCTGTCAATTTTTTAATTCTATGGCTGTTGCATTTTACATTTAGACTGTAAAACATAATCTGCCGCTATCTCTATTTGCACTGTCTCTGTTTGCAGAGCCCATCCTGCCACCAGGTGCCAGAACAGTTCTATGGTGTAATGGTTAGCACTCTGGACTCTAGCGCTCTGAATCCAGCGATCTGAATCAAATCTCGGTAGAACCTGACTTCTCTGCTCTTTTGCTGGTACTAATCTTCTCTGAGAGTGGGCCTACATGGACAGAACCTTGGCCACTGTTAAGAGATACTTTTGAGGAGATGGGAAACTCCTTTGAAATTGTATGCTGCGTTCAAAACAACGGGGAACTCGGAAATCTCCTACTTCCGACTTAAGTGCATTTAAGACAACTGGGAACTCGGGAGAAAAACGAGCTCCGACTGGGAAAATCGTTTTGAATGGTCATCCAACTCTAAATTCCAAGTCGGAAACTCTGGCATCTTTCTGGAACTCCAACTTTCTGACCTGAAAATCACTGATTTTACCTCGTTTTTTTCTGAGTTCCTAGCTGTCTTGAAGGCACCCCTATTAATGCCCATTGTGTACATTGCCAATGTGTTGTCAGTAGTTACCACAGCCACAAAGTCATAAACCAGACCTATTTCTACAATTTATCTTCTTAAAGGTGCAATATGCAGATATTGCTCTGCCATTTCCTGGTTGCTAAAATTCAAATATTGTATTTTCAGCTGTTTGTAGCTGGTGTACAAAACCAAATGTAAAAGACGCAAAAACAAAACTTAAGAACGGGAAGCATAGAAATAACACACATAGAACAGATCTACCAGAGATGTTTATAACTAACTCAAGATTGACCACAGCTTGTCGTGTCCAATGGGAGCAAATGAATCATAGAGGGCAGAACAAGCAACGAGGTGGGCAAACCAAGAATGAGCTAGTGAGATCCTATTGGCGCATTTTAGCATATATTTACATATTTCCGTTAGGAAACGCCTACTCTGTGAAGTGCGCGTGTGCAATAACTCAATTCGCCCTTGCACTCCTTCTAAAGAACACAATTTTTTTGAAACTTTGGCAAAGGGTAAAGTCTACTAAACTTAGTCCACCCTGTTCGTAACAGATTCTAGTTTTGGAAACAGAAAACTGTATTGAGATCAAATGTTTCATCTATGAGAAAAATGGCAGAATGTCGGCCAAAATCCATTTCGCTCCATCATCTCACATTGCCGGCCACTGGGTTTCCTCTCATCACCATATTTGCTAGTGAGTGGAAATGCCAACCGGATACTTCACATTTATACATCCGGTGAAATATCTGGCTCATTGTTATATCTGTTGATCTACCGCTTCTTAGACTTGCTTTCAAATGAGAATTACAGATCTATAACATTTTACATTTACATCATTTAGCAAACGCTCTTATCCAGAGCGACTTACAAATTGGTGCATTCAACTTATGATAGCCAGTGGGACAACCACTTTTCTTAATTTTTTTTTTATGGGGGGGGTGGTAGAAGGATTACTTAATATTATTCCAGGTATTCCTTAAAGAGGTAGGGTTTCAAGTGTCTCCGGAAGGTGGTCAGTGACTCCGCTGTCCTGGCGTCGTGGGGGAGTTTATTCCACCATTGGGGTGCCAGAGCAGCGAATAGCTTTGACTGGGCTGAGCGGGAACTGTGCTTCCGTAGAGGTAGGGGAGCTAGCAGGCCAGAGGTGGATGAACGTAGTGCCCTCGTTTGGGTGTAGGGTCTGATCAGAGTCTGAAGGTAAGGAGGTGCCGTTCCCCTCACAGCTCCGTAGGCAAGCACCATGGTCTTGTAGTAGATGCGAGCCTCAACACCCAAAAAGTTACATATTGCAGCTTTAAAATGTGATTTTAAACCTAACCTTAACCATACTGCTAATATTATGCCTAATCTTGAATTAAGACCAAAAAGCTCATTTTTGTTTTCATGGCTTTTTACGATATAGTCAATTATGACTTTGTGGCTGTACTGTCTAGTGGAAACGTCGTCAGTGGGTCGCACGGTGCGTTCTGTGCGATTCTTGGACAAGGAGAGCTCTCCTTCAAGAAGTGAATAGGCGCCAATTGGGCGATAGCAAAAAAAAACATTAGCATGAATTTCGTCAACAAGAAGTACAACATTACAAATCTTGTACGAGATGTGAGATAATTAATTTGTTCTCTGTAATAGTGGGCCGTCTTTAGCCAACTCTCTTGCTATCTCTCTCAGAATGACCTTCTTGATCCAAACCAGTCAGGTTTCAAGACTGGTCATTCAACTGAGACTGCTCTTCTCTGTCACGGAGGCTCTCTGCACTGCTAAAGCTAACTCTCTCTCCTCTGCTCTTGTCCTTCTAGACCTGTCTGCTGCCTTTGATACTGTGAACCATCAGATCCTCCTCTCCACCCTCTCGAAGTTGGGCATCTCCGGCGCGGCTCACTCTTGGATTGCGTCCTACCTGACCGGTCGCTCCTACCAAGTGGCGTGGCGAGAATCTGTCTCCGCACCACGTGCTCTCACCACTGGTGTCCCCCAGGGCTCAGTTCTAGGCCCTCTCCTATTCTCGCTATACACCAAGTCACTTGGCTCTGTCATATCCTCACATGGCCTCTCCTATCATTGCTACGCAGACGACACACAACTAATCTTCTCCTTTCCCCCTTCTGATAACCAGGTGGCGAATCGCATCTCTGCATGCCTGGCAGACATATCAGTGTGGATGACGGATCACCACCTCAAGCTGAACCTCGGCAAGACGGAGCTGCTCTTCCTCCCAGGGAAGGACTGCCCGTTCCATGATCTCGCCATCACGGTTGACAACTCCGTTGTGTCCTCCTCCCAGAGTGCGAAGAGCCTTGGCATGACCCTGGACAACACCCTGTCGTTCTCCGCTAACATCAAGGCGGTGACCCGATCCTGTAGGTTCATGCTCTACAACATTCGGAGAGTACGACCCTGCCTTACACAGGAAGCGGCACAGGTCCTAATCCAGGCACTTGTCATCTCCCCGTCTGGATTACTGCAACTCGCTGTTGGCTGGGCTCCCTGCCTGTGCCATTAAACCCCTACAACTCATCCAGAATGCCGCAGCCCGTCTGGTGTTCAACCTTCCCAAGTTCTCTCGCGTCACCCCGCTCCTCCGCACACTCCACTGGCTTCCAGTTGAAGCTCGCATCTGCTACAAGACCATGGTGCTTGCCTACGGAGCTGTGAGGGGAACGGCACCTCCGTACCTTCAGGCTCTGATCAGTCCCTACACCCAAACGAGGGCATTGCGTTCATCCACCTCTGGCCTGCTGGCTCCCCTACCTCTGCGGAAGCACAGTTCCCGCTCAGCCCAGTCAAAACTGTTCGCTGCTCTGGCACCCCAATGGTGGAACAAGCTCCCTCACGACGCCAGGACAGCGGAGTCACTCACCACCTTCCGGAGACACTTGAAACCCCACCTCTTTAAGGAATACTTGGGATAGGATAAAGTAATCATTCTACCCCCCCTTACCCCACCCCAAAGAAGAAAAAAAAAAAATTATATATATATATATATTGTAAAGTGGTTATCCCACTGGCTATAAGGTGAATGCACCAATTTGTAAGTCTGCTAAATGACGTAAATGTAAATGTAAATGTAATATCATATAGCTTTGGAATCGTGACATTACGTACTTTCAAGGAAAATAGGCAGGTTTCTCGATTCATGGTGCTTTTAAGACAACTGGGGGGGAAAAACTAGGTCAAATCATGACCTCAGTGATTTTCAGGTCAGACAGTCTGAGCTCTAGAAAGATGCATGAGTATCAGACTTGGAATCCCGAGTTGGATTACCGTTCAAAACGCTTTTCCATAGTTGGAGCTCATTTTTTCCTGAGTTCCCAGTTGTCTTGAACGCACTGAAGTCGCAAGTCTGAGATTTCCAAATTCCCGGTTCCCAGTTGTTTTGAAAGAGGCATTCCAACTCGGGAGCTAGGGCCTCTTGCCGCATTCAAAACAACTGGAACTCGGAAATCTCCGACTTCAGCGCTTTCAACACAATTGGGAACTCTGGGGAAAAAATGAGCTCCGAATTCCAACTCTGGCCTCTTTCTAGAGCTCCAACTATCAGACCTGAAGATCACTGATGTCATGATTTGACCTCGTATTTTTACGAGTTCCCATGCCATGTTCAAAACAACTGGGAACTAGGAAAAATACGAGGTCAAATCATGACGTCAGTGATCTTCAGGTCGGAAAGTCGTAGCTCTAGAAAGAGCCACGAGTTCCCGAGTTGGAATTCCAAGTTGGATGACCGTTCAAAACGATTTTCCCAGTCCGAGCTCATTTTTTTCCGAGTGCCGAGGTTGTTTTGAACGCACTGAAATCAGAGATTTCCGAGTTCCCAGTTGTTTTGAACGCGACATCGTACGCTGATTTTGAGAAGGGATTGCGTGTGACGCAGCATGACAATGTGAACACGATTGGTCGACAGTCTGCTGGGTGGGGCGTTAATACAGTCTTCCATTCATTGCCCAATGGGATTTCTATCTCCTCCTTTCTCTAACATCTCTGTTCACACGAAAGTTCGACAGTCAACATGGCGGCAGCGATGGATGTTGATACCCCAAGCGCCACCAATAGTGGCGCAAGCAAGAAACGTTTTGAAGTGAAGAAGGTATTTATTTTTCAAATAAACCATAGCTACATTTTAGACATACTGTAAGGTTGTATATTACCATAGGCTTAATACGTGTTTAGGTACAATCTTCGCGGGATTAGTTAGCATAACTTGCTAGCTCGCGAGCTAGCTGTAACTAGACGGAGCCCCTTGTTTGGCTGAATCTAATTTGGGGGAGTGAGTTTGCATTTCACTTGTAGGGCTGATAGTTACCTAATTAGGTAACTAATATCACTGTTTGTGTTAATGGTAGCTAACGTTAGCTAGCCAACCACTACTATGTTCGGTTTTAGATGCATTGACATTGTACGAAATCAATGACTAGCTAATTTGCTAGCTTGCTAAAATGACAGGCCCAGTTGCACTTGTAAGGTTGTCTATTTATTGATGCTGAATGATTGAAAAATTATATATCAAACACTATCATTTTCTCCTTTGTCTTGTGCCTTGTTTGTGATCAATGTGGATACTGAAATATGCCTAACTTGTCTGATTTAAATGCCAAATGCAATAGTGATTTTAATGGCTAAATGTCTCCTTACGCCAGATTAACATTAATAAATTGTGAATAACAATATGCTCCTTTTTAATACCTATTCGAAACAACAGCAATATCAAGCAAACACAATAACTGCCAGTGATATGATTGTCATTTCATGTGACACTTCCTTACAGTGGAATGCAGTGGCACTTTGGGCCTGGGACATTGTGGTGGACAACTGTGCTATCTGTAGGAATCACATTATGGATCTCTGTGAGTATGCTGTTAACATTATTTGACTAATAAAGGTGAGTGTTACATTCTGACACATTACTCTTTTTCTCCATAGGCATAGAGTGCCAGGCTAACCAGGCCTCTGCCACATCAGAGGAGTGCACCGTAGCCTGGGGAGTCTGCAATGTGAGTCAGACTTGTTTGCTTTTGTATATGTTGCATACATCCTGATCAGTTAGATTGTCAAGTTCAGTGTGAGAGTATTGAAAGAACAGCAGCATGATCTAAACTAATCTGCATTATATTGAACTACCCTTAAAGTATATAATTTTTTTAATGTTTTGAGCTGTGTTCGAATACTCATACTAACCATACTATTTGTGACATAAATTGAGTATGTAGTATGCTTATTGGTCATAGTACGGATATAGTTAGTATGTCGTACTAAATTCTCTAAAATACGAAGTATACAAGCAGTGGACGCTTTCTGTGCTTTTAGGCCCATGATGCAATTCTTCAGGAAATGGGCGTGGCTTCACAATGTTTTCAGATTTGAAGAAAATGGCGGAAAATATGCAGCCGAAGTCCGAGAGCGGATCCAAATTCCTTGCTTTAACTAATTATGACAAATGTTAAGAAAATGTTCAGAAATGTAATAAAGTAATGACTTTTCAAATAAGTTATGTTGGCTGACAATTTGTTAGCTACACTATCCTTACGAACCGCATAGCATTACAGCAGTATGTACCGGTAGAATGCACTCACTAACTGTAAGTCGCTCTGGATAAGAGCGTCTGCTAAATGACAAAAATGTAAATGTAGTATGTTAGCTAGTTACCTACCGTTAGTTGGCTACTAATACATTGAACTTGCCAGGCAGTATATTAACTATAATCAAACGAACTACCCAACGTTTATTTGATTATTCACGTAATTATTCACGACTTGATTATTCACGTAATTCTTAGCTAAGTGGTATAGTCGTTGTGCTTTCTCAATGGACATTGTTAATTCTGCTCTCCGATTTCAGAGCACTCGTATGAGTGTGCCAGAGCGCAGAATAACTGATGAATTTACGAATGCTCAACACCCGTTTTAATATATGGCTGGTGTCAGTAAACATAGGCAAAAAATAACGTTATTAAATTGTTGGCAGCAGCACAGTTATAGTCACCAACTCTCTGGATAACATGAAAACAGCCTAAACAACTCTGCTAGGGCGAGTAAAATGGTGTTCTCTCATTTGTCTTGAAATAGCTAGCCAACGTTAGCTTGGGTGCTTGACTGCCGTTGTGAGGTCAGAACGCTCGGATCAACCCTACTCCAGAGACGCGCTCTGAGAGCGAAACACTCTGAATTTATGAACGGACAATCTGACAAGGCTCTGGATTTACGAACGCTCAGAGCGCACTCTGGAACTCCAGATTGAATTTACGAACACACCCGAAATCATAAAATGTATAGCTAGTCATTTGTTATGCTAGCAAGAGGTTGCATAGCAACAGCATCAACTTCTGTAGACAGGCGAAGCACTAGTATGCTCAACTGAAAGGAGGCCTTTCGTTTACAGTATACTAAAATGAACTAGTGTATATACTCATTAAGTATATAGTATACAGTATGTTAGTATGTGTATTCGAACACAGCTATTGTCTTGGTTTGCTGTTATGTCAATCGTATCTTCTCCTCTCCAAGCATGCATTCCATTTCCACTGTATCTCCCGTTGGTTGAAGACCAGGCAGGTGTGCCCCCTAGACAACAGGGAGTGGGAGTTCCAGAAGTGAGTATCATCATTTTATTCATAACACTTATTCAAAACACTACTCTGGTCCTAGCTAAACTGCAGTCAATCAGAGCTGCAGTATGCATGCCTTTTGGGGAAGTAGATGGCTGAAAAAAACAAAAGCCATGTGTCTGTGTTTCTGGTGCTAATGCATTATTCCGCCGCCTCAAATTGTATAGAAGATGGGTTGTGTATGTCAAACAGTTAATAACTAACACTCCCTTTCCCTCTTACAGATATGGACACTAGGTGCAAGACTCTGGACCATTACTTGGGCTTCTGCAAGTTTCATGCTTACTGTTGCTTTCTCCTTCGTATGATTGACTCCACTTTGAGGACATTGCAAATACTGAGGACACCCCCCCGTCCCCCCGTCTCATTGTTTTAGGCTAGCTGGAAAACAACGTTTTTAAAGTTGAATTTGCAATGTTGTAAATTATAAATAAACAACAATGTTCTGTGTTACTGCCTCGATTTGAATTGAGGACTAGACATAGAAATACAATTTTAAGGGATTTTTCTAATATTATTTTGAATGGGGGTTTTTTCGTGTTGGAAGTTACACATCATTGACTGAAAGACAAATTAACTAGACATTTTTGTAAGATGAAATGGTTCATCACTTAGTTGCACTATGCAGAAATCGCTCTGCCATTTCCTGGTTGCTAAAACTCTAATAGTTCGCCTAATTTCAGTTTGTGAGAAAATAAGATAGGATAGTGTAGAGAAATATTGTACCATCAACTTCCTGTAGACAGGCGAAGCGCTAGTACGCTCAACTGAAAGGATACTGTTTGTTTACAGTATACTAAAATGAACTAATAGTATGTAGTATATACTCATTATGTATGTTAGTATGGGTATTCGAACACAGCTAACGTCTGTGCCTCGCATACTCCCTTCAGCTGTGTAGTGCTAGGGCAAAAACCAAAACGTGCACCCCTTGGGGTCCCGAGGACCGAGTTTTGGAAACCCTGGTCTATACTATTGGATAGAAAGCAATCAACGCAGCTGTTCATGCCATGTTAGTGGCCAAATGGACATCTTCAAATCAAAACCCAACCTTAATTTATCTGTTGTGACGCACAAATGTTCCAAACTCCGTTTTAGACAAATCTGACTTTATTACAGTATGAAAATGTATGCACTCACTAACTAAGTCGCTCTGGATAAGAGCGTCTGCTAAATGACTAAAATGTAAATGTATTACCAAAATTGTCTTATTTACACTTTGTAGTTAATTTTGACACTAGAATAACTGTTTCTGACTCGACCTGATGCCACGTAGGCCGCTTTA
Source organism: Coregonus clupeaformis (assembly GCF_020615455.1). NCBI lineage: Eukaryota > Metazoa > Chordata > Actinopteri > Salmoniformes > Salmonidae > Coregonus > Coregonus clupeaformis. The sequence goes on along the minus strand of NC_059198.1, from coordinate 21,557,266 downwards.
CATTTACATTTTAGTCATTTAGCAGATGCTCTTATCCAGAGCGACTTACAAAGGGATTCGTTGCTTTTTAAAAGGCAGTCCTTTTTAAAAGTGGAAATATTACTGTTTGTCCCTCTTGCGATGCCATAGCAACAACACAGCTTCTTCAAAATAATCAGAATTAATCTAAGCTAAATCAATAAATCTGTAATTCGTTTTAGATGTTTTTGCTGAGGAGGTCTTAGATGCGCAATTTTACATCTAAGATGTTTGGTGCAGTATTTCTCAAATGAACAAATGTGCACGAAAACTAGTAGTCTCATTGAATGACAACAAACACTTCATTAAATAATCCTGTCCATAGTTCCCACTGAGGGAGTTCTATTACTCTGGCCCAGGATGAACCGGGCAATGACCTGTCACATTTGGCGAAAGCAGGGAGGAGCGTCCTTTTCAAATCAAACAGTAGTCAGCGCCAGTTTGGTCATATTGTCAATAAGGCAGCATGGTGCCACTTCCATCTTCTCTTTTACATAAAATAAATGTTTGAATTTTCAAACTAGTTTTCATTGGGATGGCAGATAAAGCGTTTTTTTGCATATAAAAACACAGAATCCTACTCGTCACTCCATGTGCTTAATTATGTCACTTTTGTTTTGAGCCGACTTCACTGTCAGCCAGAGCGGGCACCTGGCTCACGCCCAGGATGCAAACCCGTTCCAAAACGAATGCAATCACTTTTCACCCGGTTTAAACCACTCCTACTCGGAGTAGTACTGTTGACCAATCGCCGGGGCGTAGACTCCGACTACCGAATTTAGATTTGCCTCAACAAAGAAAAGTGTGTGCACGAACAGCCGAAAAAAAACCTGCCTAACAGAAAAACGAACAAAAACGTCACAAAATGTCGTCTTAATATATTCGCGAACTGTTTCGACTGGGAACAGGCTTTAGACACTGGTCCCACGTGAAACAATGTGGTAATCCACAGCAGGAAGACCAATAGCCAGGGAAGATTAGCAGGCCAACCCTGGCCTGGCCACAGCAGTGTGAGCACCTGCGGTACAGGCTGGAGGCCACAAGGCCCAATTAGTCAGTAGCTAGGTTTCCATCCAATTGACGACAGATTTTCATGTTTATATTCTAAAATCCGCATAAAGGAAATATGCGCATTTTCCCACAAGTAACCAGGTGTCCATCCAACCTTTTTATGCGAGTAAAGTAAATGGCGGATAAAGAAATGTATTGACAGGCCTGATGGAAACTGAACATTTTATGGTAAACTTTCCAAATGTCGACAAAACAAAATACGCTAGGTGTTGGTAAAATTAATTATGCGAGAAATGTCGGTAGAAACACTTTTATGTGCAAATATTAATGAAGTAAACTTGGAATCACGTGATGACGTGTGGTCCTCCCACTATGACTCGTCGGGAAAGCATGGAGTTTATTAGGCTACAGATTAAATTAATTATGATGAACTCATTATGTAGCCTATAGCCTACACAATTAGATTATTATGGATAATTATGGATTTGTCAAACAGCAGTCAAGCATCGATCATGATGTCACCAGAATCAGACCCCCAATATTTATTGGAAAGAAGCATCAAGATCACCGTGCACTTTCACCACCCTTTGAAGTTCATAAATTATTTCATTTTAGCCTAATAAACTGCATGGTTTCCGGAGTCGTAGTGGAAGGACCACACACCATATCATCGGGTTTCCAAATTTACTTTGATATGATTTTTTGTATCAATATTCGCGCATAAAGGCGTTTCTATCGCTATTTTCACAAAAATATCCACCATGTCCAACTAACAAAATATCTGTAGCATATAAAAATGTACCGAAACTTCCTGTTTCCATCAGAGCTGTCATGATTTTTTTTTAAACATGAAACTGTGGATGGAAACGTGGTTATTGGTTGTGTTCTAGAGCATCAAAACTGTGATCCATCATGGGTAAATTGTGACCGACTGACTGATCTAAAAATAATATTAAGTAGTTATTTATGATGCAAGGTGATTTGTAAATTAGTCAAGTCACGCCTTGCTTTTAAAATCGTCTGCAATGATGGTCACCGCCTTTCGAAGCATTATGGGGATACAAAATTGTCCGATTTGCACCTGCCTACATGTCGAATCAAATCAAATTGTCCGACTTGCGCCTGCCTACATGTCGAATCAAATCAAATTGTCCGACTTGCGCCTGCCTACATGTCTTACTCTTCAACAACTTCATCCTGCAGCCATCGCCTGCATTGTGGGAGGCTCTATTGTCAACCAATATGTTAGGTTGTTTTTGTTTGACCCACATGACCAAATGCATGACTGAAACAGGAACCAACTTTGCCTCCATTCATACAGGGGGTATCATGGGAGACTGGTGAGGGGAGGATGGTTCATAGTAATGGCTGGAATGGCATGAAACACTCCATCCACGCGTTACATTTAATCTACTCCATTCCAGCTACTACTATGAGCTGTCCTCCCCTCACCAGCCTCCACTGGTGGATATATACAAATGTGATAGGAGGCATTCTGATCGCCAAAAATGTACACACCCTGTGCCTCTTGACAGGTAGTTGAATGAGAAATTGGGAATGTTGGGTTCTATTTTTCTCATAATTGGATCTGTATGTGATGAATAGCTTGGAAGGAATGCATTAATGAGGAGCATAGGTTTGAACTGTACTGATATGGATTGTTTCACATAACAGGCTGTTATTCATGTGAAGAACGTTAGGGGCTAGGATGAGATAAAACTTGTATTTCTTATAGATAAGACTTGTATTTCTCACAGATACGAACACTGCCTCTTTGTTGTCTGTGAACCGTTGTCTGTGAAACCGTCCTTGAACGTAGGTACATAGAGTACAGATTGGAATGGTGTCTTTTGGGTGCTGACTCCGCAGGTTATTATGATAGCAACTTATGCCTGGCAACAGTGCAACAAATGGAGTGCCGAGGAGTTGGGACCAACCCCTGCGCCAACGGATTGGCTGAGTGGAGTCTGGACCACACTCAGTCCTTTGCTCTGGTTGGCCAACAGAAGAGGTGGAGGCTTTCTGTCAGAGTATTTGAGAAAGAACCTGTAAACAATAGTTTAGTTCTCTGAGTGCCCTGCGTGGTATCTCAGCGGACCCGTATATACGAACCTTCATACTTATCATACATACATTTTGCATATAATAAATTAAGCTTGGATTGAAGATCTCTTGATTCTTATTCCGATACCAGATTTGAATTACGCAATTTCTAAGAATTGGTGACCTCCGACTGTGATCTGGTAGCGGAACTTCACTTCGCTGGAATTCATCCAGCCTATTGGACAATCGCTGTCTTCGAACCGTGTGTTTCACAAATTGCCCGGGCTTCTAAAAAGGTAAGCAAAACACTTATTGTAATATAACTAAAGTTTTGCACATTGGCTTTATCCAAATTAATTTTGTGAAACACCTGTTTGATGTAAGTGAACCCTATTGTACTATAAATAACGATTACAGTATACTATTTCGATTTCATAATATACTATGCAAACGTTTGATAATTGTGATGGTTAAACCCATGGGAGTGCGACGCTATGACTGAGGCTCATAGGAGGCACTTTAAAGTAGATTAGATAGTGCGACGCTATGACTGAAGGCTCATAGGAGGTACTTTAAAATAGTTTAGATAGTGCGACGCTATGACTGAAGGCTCATAGGAGGTACTTTAAAATAGATTAGACAGTGCGACGCTATGACTGAAGGCTCATAGGAGGTACTTTAAAATAGATTAGATTAGTGCGACGCTATGACTGAAGGCTCATAGGAGGTACTTTAAAATAGATTAGATAGTGCGACGCTATGACTGAAGGCTCATAGGAGGTACTTTAAAAGTTAGACTGCGAGTGTTGTCGTATGCATGAGAGTGTGAATGACAAACCTGTATACCTTGATAGAAAACTAAGTGGGAATTAAAACGTCTGTGGCTGTCCAAACTGTATAATTTGGGGATAACTGTTGGGTTTGTGGTTGCTTAAACCATATAACCCGTTAATAACAATTAGGAACATAAAGCTAAAGTGATGAATGACTAGTGTGACTGAACTGAAACGTTTGAGCTGATATGATTGAACTGTGGCGTTTGACGTTTGACCCTGCAAAATACTGGTTAAACAATTAGACTGAAATAATTTGGTTTATCGTTTCAATATAAACATGCACCAGCTTTGACTAATTAGGTGGGAGTGATTTGATTTAAATAAATAGACTAAAATACTTTCAATAACCACAGAATATTGGAAACACTAACACAGCTCCTCGAAGGAGCCTGCTCCCACCCGAGCACTGGAGAGAGAGTTGCGAGGGGAGGGGCTGGAGAGAGCGAAACTGTGGCTTTTGGAGCGAGGAAAGACTGGGAGTTGGCTGGGAACACCACGGGGTGATTATTTGAGAGGTGCCTGTGGGTTTCTAACGAGGGATGAGATGGGTGAGAAAGTAGAGAATATTTACATTTGCATTTTTGGTGATTTGGCAGACGCTCTTGTCCAGAGCGACTTGCAGGAGCGATTGGGGTTGAGTGCCTTGCTCGAGGGCACATCGGCAGATTTTTCGCCTGGTCGGCTCGGGGATTGGAACCGGCGACCTCTCGGTTGTTGGCGCGGCGCTATTGATCACTATTGATCACTTTTGGTACAATTAAGAACGATAATGTATTTTGGTTACGTGGATGCAAGTGACATTGGCTGTTGTGATGGGGGAATAGCGCCAGCCTGTGGTGGGTTATGGATTTGTTACATAAACTTATATTTTAAACTAAAGTGATGGAATAGGCTACAATTATAACATTATCAGAAAAAAGACACAATTTAATATGAAATAGTTATTACAATTATTATTGATAGTTATTACAGTTATTATCATTGATCCAGTAATGATATAAGGATAGTAGAGGAAGGCAGGGGATTTAATCTCATTTAGGGAAGTTATATTAGGAAGAAAATACCATTAAATGAGGGAACATTTGATGTAACCGTGATTGTATTGGCTAAAAACTCAAATATGACATTTACAGGGGGGACAGGAACAATAGAAGGGGAGACAGATTTTCCTAGGGGGTTGAACAAATAATTGATAATGGATCATTTGAGATGAGATCACATGTAGCAGAGTTAGGGTAATCAATTAAATAATCATTGTATACTCGAGGAATTTTGAGTGGTTTTATAGATTAGTTATGAGGAATTAGATTGATACAAACAATTATTGATGGGTTAAGACTGGGGATAACCAGGAGAAAGAGATTAGCTCATCTCGTTGGAATGTTGCCAAGGGCTAGGGGAGCAGTAGTGAAGTTAGGCCGTATTTAGGTCATAAAAGTGAGCTACCAAATTAAGGCCTGGCTATTTGTGGTTGTTTTTCAAATTGGGTTTTTCAAACAAAAAACAACACACCTAGAATGATGCTTATAAAGCCTTGTTGTTTCAATTTTGGGGGGGTTTCAGCAGGTCAAGGGTGATAGGTCTTAGAGGAGCACACAGTGAATTTTATGGAGTTTTTTAGCTTTTGGCTGAGTTTGGGGTATATATGATTTCTTATGAGAATGAATGTCATGAGGACTTAATGAACACTTGGGATAACTAACATTTATGAAATATTTAGAATAATGGTAATGTTTAGTATACTATGGGATTAAACAGTTCGTTAAATGATTTCAATTGCCTCTGAACTCTGTTTTAACATTCTGGTGTTATTTTAATCATCCACACTAGTAAATTCTAAAGGCATGAGAGGAGGACTTTAAGATAGTTTATTTTACTAAGTTGAGGGTAATTTGTAATACTGTGCAAATTGTGAAGAAGATTATAATTTGGTAATAATATATTTAATTTGAACCATAAAATAACAGAAGAGAGAGTGGAGGAATGGCAATTGGATAATGAATTACCAATATTAACAAAGTGATTGTTTAGGTAGGTGGTAATATTGACACATGGCCAAATCAAGTGTCAAAAATTGGGATGGTTGGATTAAATATTAAATATATACGAAGGAGAGGACAAAATACTTTAAAAAAACAACAACAACATGTATGATAGTTTATTAACCACACCTGTATGTCAGAGGTTTTGTGCCCCACAGGTGAACTAAAGGAGAAGGTGACCCACTCTATCTAACCAGGAGACCGAAGCAGGCCTGGCGGGAAGGGCCCTACCAAGTACTGCCTTTGCCAGCAGAATAGCTGAGAGATCCATCTGGGTGCATGTCACTCACTGCAAAAAGGTAAACCCAGCTACACCTGACGAACAAACACAGAGTTAGGAGAAAGAACCGATCACCACTAGGGCTCGGGGGTTGGCTCCTTAACGAAGATTCCCTTACCCTGTCTGATCATCCCTGTGTGAGTTCGATAGAAGGTGAAGCAATGGGTTGGCCTCTGGCGTCTGACATGTTCTCAGGGCGAGGGTGGGGATTCACAGGTCTCCCGACGGTAGGTAGCTGTCTGATTGTGGGGGCCATATTCCTAACACACACAGACCCTCCTGTTTCAGCCAGAAGTGGTAGTTAACCTAACACAAGCTGAAATGGCATAGGAGACAGCTAGACGTAGGGAAAGGGGAAGTACTAGGGACTTTAGGGAGGGACATGTCAATCTCCATACACAGTTTAGGGACAGGTGTAGTATTGTGAAAGTAGGGAATTATCAGAAATGGCAGTGCGACCCATATAAGGGTAGGTACTGTCTGAAAGTCTGAATTATGCTAAAACAGATTACAGACCTGACAAGTGAGATATCTTCTTCAACTGGGGCACCCTATAGAGTAAACCTCTCTGAGGGAGGTAGTGAGACAGTGCAAACTATAGACCTGAAGGAAGTAGTACAGATGGAGATGGAGTAAATAGATTTTAACCTGTGGTTGGAATGGATTCAGTATACGGTCTAAAGAGGACTGTTATGCCTGTAGGACAGCCAAACCAAGGTTAACAACTACTCCGTTCCCCTTGACAGGCTTTGACTCTCTGTCAGGTTTATCCTCCATGCAAGCCACCTGGGGATGTGGTGAAAGAGTCTTATGGTAACTTGCACTATCTGTATCCCCCGATAACAAAGTCATCCCGACCTGGGTTGCCTCAGTTTGAAGTCACAGGGGATTCTTATTGTTTTTCTAGGACTAATAAGATAGGATACAGGGTAGGGCATCTTAGCTCCTGCTCCCACACAGAGAATGTCACAACTAAAAGAGACCATGACTAATCTCTCCTCTTTGTTGCAGCCAGAGGATTTTAGGAACCAAAACCAGGCCCGTGCTGACATCTGATGGTTGTGTGGTGATAACTGATTGTGAACTCACCTACATACGCAAACAATCAAACGTGTCAGAGACTGGTGAGTTGTCACATAGAAAGTAGGACCTCCTCCAGGAATCCTTTGATGAAAGGATATATATTGATGGGATAGCAGTACCCCGAGGGGTTCCAGAACAATTCAAAGCTAGGAATCAGATCGCAGCTGGGTTTGAATTAAGTATTTTCTGGTGGTCAACAATTAATAAAAATGTAGATTGGATAAATTATATTTAATATAACCAGCAAAAGATTTATAAACCACACTCGTGATGCAATAAAGGGATTAGCTGAGCAGACAGCAACTAGCTTAATGACATGGCAGAATAAAATAGCTTTAGATATGCTTGTGGCTGAGCGGGACGGGGTTTGTGTTCTGTTTGGATCTCTGTGCTGTACTTTCATCCCCAAACAACACAGCACCGGACGGGTCCATGACCAAAGCGCTTCAGGGACTCACCACGCTGGCGAACGAACTGGTTGAGAACTCTGGTATTGATGGCTCCATAAACGGTTGGTTTGATAACATATTTGGTAAATGGAAAACTATTGTTGTAACTATTCTGGGTGAAGTTATAGCTTCTATGGGTATACTTGTTCTTTGTGGATGTTGTCTTATTTCCTGTGTCTGAGGGTTGGTGAGAAAAGGAGATGGAGAAGGTGGTTTCCAAACAGATGGTGAGATACGGCCCAATCCCGGACTCCGACCTAAGGAATGAAGGATATGACCTACCAGGCTTAGTGGAGTGACACTCTAGAGGGTGTCTAAAGGGGGCCAAAATGTACTTCCCTGTTGGTGTTTTATGTTTTAATAATCTTATGTTTTGTGTTCTATTAATCCTGTGTTTTATGCTTTATTAATCAAGCTAACCATTGTGAATGTTTGTCTTTCCTTATGTGAAGGTTTGAAGTTCCTGGGTGACTGGTAGCCAACCGTTTGCAAGTTGGGTGTAGATGGAAGGACTGAAGGCCTTTTATTATCATAATTGTCTATTAATAAAAGTGTGATTCTTTTTGTTTGTATTGTATTTTAATGAGTGACACCCTAGAGGGCGTCAAAAGGGGGATTGTTGGGTTCTATTTTTCTCATAATTGGATCTGTATGTGATGAATAGCTTGGAAGGAATGCATTAATGAGGAGCATAGGTTTGAACTGTACTGATATGGATTGTTTCACATAACAGGCTGTTATTCATGTGAAGAACGTTAGGGGCTAGGATGAGATAAAACTTGTATTTCTTATAAGACTTGTATTTCTCACAGATACGAACACTGCCTCTTTGTTGTCTGTGAACCGTTGTCTGTGAAACCGTCCTTGAACGTAGGTACATAGAGTACAGATTGGAATGGTGTCTTTTGGGTGCTGACTCCGCAGGTTATTATGATAGCAACTTATGCCTGGCAACAGTGCAACAAATGGAGTGCCGAGGAGTTGGGACCAACCCCTGCGCCAACGGATTGGCTGAGTGGAGTCTGGACCACACTCAGTCCTTTGCTCTGGTTGGCCAACAGAAGAGGTGGAGGCTTTCTGTCAGAGTATTTGAGAAAGAACCTGTAAACAATAGTTTAGTTCTCTGAGTGCCCTGCGTGGTATCTCAGCGGACCCGTATATACGAACCTTCATACTTATCATACATACATTTTGCATATAATAAATTAAGCTTGGATTGAAGATCTCTTGATTCTTATTCCAATACCAGATTTGAATTACGCAATTTCTAACAGGAATTAATTGACAAATGCACCAAGGGCATTCAGAACTGGTGAAATGAAGCAACGTTTTCCTAATGCCATGGTCTGTATTCACCATGGGGAATAATGGGAACTTACATTTTAATAACCAACTCATCTGATTAAAATAACCATGACAAAATATTTGCAACAACCAAATATTTATTGATTTGAATTGATATTTCCATTACGGTTTCAAAATCAAACAAAATAGTAATATTACTTTTTTTTTTTTTACTTGCATTTGGAAGGAGAGTCAGACATGAAAAAAATGTACGTTACAGTGAAGGTGAGTAAAACAGAAAACCTGAGGGAAATAGCTTTACCACATCCACTCCTGATAGAAGACAAACAGCCATTGTTTTGGTTGGCTCAGTAGAGAACACAGAAGATGACAACTCCATATAATAATGTCTCTAAAATGTTCCTCTGCGCTGGTGTCTAATGTGTGAGTCCTGTTTGACTATTCCAGATTCAGGTAAAAAAACAAGGGATGGGGTGGGTGGGAAGAGTGGAGTCAATGGGTTATTCTGAATGAGAAGGCTCTGACAGGCTGTTTTGATTCCATCATTAACCAGTAGTGCTCCCATCAGTGTCCATGAGTTGGCTTGAGTAACCACTAAATGCTAACAGCCCCGAATAGGTGGGCTCCATTTAAGAACATACAGTATAAGAGTTGCTGTTGACCCCCCCCTTGTCTAGTGTAAAACTTACTGCATGCCTCTAGTCTCCTCTTTACCCATTTGCCCATCAACATTACCCATTTGATCCATACACAGTGGAATCATCTCAAATAAGCTTTTAAGCTCTCCCGACACCTGACTACATCCATTTGCTACTCTCCCGCCACTCGTTCTTCTTCCCGCTCCCCTCTTTTTAATCGCCCCTCATTTCGTCACCTCCTCTCCTCTAGGGCGAAGGGCTCCCAAACTTGGAGCTCAGCTTAGTGATGAGGGCCATGACCTTGGGGTTACCCTGGTACTTGGCGATGTTAGCTGGGTTCTGAGCCACGTCCTGGAAAGCTGCCATCACCTCAGGGTCCTGGAGACAACACACAAGAGAGATGGGATTAGATATGGATACTGACATGGAATCCAAGGGCTAACTGTAAGACTTCAGGTGAAATTTAAGGATTGTCGTACCTTCATGGCGTTGAGCACCTCCGGATCGTTAAAGAGCTCTCCCAGACCAGGCATGCCGAAAGGAGAGCCTCCAGCCCCACCTGGGAAACCGCCACCAGCCCCACCTGGGAAACCGCCACCAGCCCCACCTGGGAAACCGCCACCAGCCCCACCTGGGAAACCGCCACCAGCCCCACCTGGGAAACCGCCTCCAGCCCCACCTGGGAAACCGCCAGCACCACCTGGGAAACCGCCAGCACCACCTGGGAAACCGCCAGCACGAGACAAGGAACACACGATTAATGCGATTACAGGGCTCCAATGGACCCTTGAGTGATCGTGATACTGGAGAATTATAGGGCCAGAAATTACAGGCCTTTGTTCAAGCCCTGCACTAACAAACCTGATTGAGCTAATCAACTTCTCGTCAAGACATTTCATGAACCCATATTCCATCTCATACCTGGGAATCCTGGGAAGCCACCTCCTCCTGCTGCTTGTCTAGCCTCCTCCTCCTGTGCAGAGTTATTTATTTATTTAATTGAGACCCTTTGTTTTGAAATTCTTAGTCGTTCTCCTCTGTTCTTGCACCAAACACTCACCCTCTGAGCCTTCTCATGCTCTTCCCTTGCTTTCTTTACCCTCTCCTTCCTGTCCTTGATCTCTCGCTCCTCCCGCTTGCGCTCATACTTGCGCCGGTGCTCAATGATTTTGTTAGCCTGAGGAGTGAAAGAGCATGAGTTGAAAGTCAGACCAGAACACACTGATTGACCAGACAACCTTGAAACTGCTCAGGTATGAAAAAGTCAGTGGCTGGGTACCTTGGGCTGGACCTCTTTCAGCATGGTGCTGGCGTCATCGTCGTAGTCCAGTTTGCAGGCAGTGGCCAGGTCCTTCGCTGCCTCCTCCCAGTGCCCCAGCAACCTGACGCACAAAGAAGAAGGAGACTCAAAATGTGATTATCAAAGTATTGTATTAGGGGTGTGCCAAAATGGCCATACTATTTATTCGTAATCGTAAATTGACAGTTGATAGTCGGATCGGAGGATACTCGTGACCGGAAAAAGCAGAAGTGTTTTAATATGCCTTAGTAGATGTTGGCAAAATACCTCCCTGCACATTCACTGCAGATTAGGAGCAGCGCGGGGAGGTGTGTGTCTGTGTCCTCAACTTGCAGCAGGCAGCCAAGTTTGCTGACACTCAGTCAGAATGCACATCAGCATTTCATATTTTTTCCCCCTAACCATGTTAGATATTATGCACATTGATAGCTTGATAGCAAATGTCCTCGCCATGTGATTTATCATAGTAGCAGGCAGCAGCTATCTAAATGATCAGACCGAAAACATGCAAGGAAAACTGATCTGGTGAATTTATGACGCGAGTGGACAGAGAAATACAACTTCACTATATCCAATCAGAGCAGTATGATCAACGTACAGCCCACCCTTTTCTTTACAGACAGCCAGTTGAGTTATTTAGACCATGTAGAACCTCGCACATGACTGACTGACTTGAGAAAGATGTGTGCCGACACTTGAAAATGTATTTTTTTCCGATTACGGATAATGAAAAGTAAATACTCTGATCAAATCGTTTCCAGAAAATTGCCCAAATCCCTTACGATACTCGTTTTGTCCGACTACATTTACATTTTAGCCATTTAGCAGACGCTCTTATCCAGAGCGACTTACAGTTAGTGCATACATTATTAATTTTTTCTTTCATACTGGCCCCCCGTGGGAATCAAACCCACAACCCTGGCATTGCAAACGCCATGCTCTACCAACTGAGCTACATACCTGCAGGCCATTCCCTCCCCTACCCTGGACGACGCTGGGCCAATTGTGCGCCGCCCCATGGGTCTCCCGGTCGCGGACGGCTACGACAGAGCCTACTCGGCACACCCCTATATTGTATTACTTATAAATCATATACACAACTGCATTGTGTCTGTGATGAACTTGAATATGCAGCCTATCTAGCAGCATACTTGTGAGCTTTCCCCCTCCACTTGTAGGGCTGTGCAGAATCTGGGTTGATGTCAATGGCTCTGTCGCAGTCCCGCTTAGCTGCATTGGGTTTCTGCATCCGGATGTAGACGCTGGCAAAGAACATACGTCAGTCTAAGTGATCATGTACTAGAGCACATCATGTGGTATGGCATTGTTAAGTCTAGCAGTGGGACTCACCTTGCCCTCTTGGCATACATGATAGCTACCCGTGGATTGAGTTTGATGGCTTCAGTGAAGAGGTCCAGGGCTTTCTGCAAGTCACCTGTATTTGACAGCACCAAAAAGTGATAATTATAACCATTTGTTATTAAAATGTCTTCCCGATTTACTACAAGGTCAGTGCAATGTCAATGCAAGAACCTCAGAACAACTCACTAACTGTAAGTCGCTCTGGATAAGAGCGTCTGCTAAATGACTAAAATGTAAAACAACCAACCCACCTTCTCCTAACGCTTCGATAGCTTCCATCTTCTTCTCGTTGGCCTGGTCCATCATTTCCTCTGTCACCTAAAGGAACAAGAACACACTATTTATCTGCAAGTCATATGAGATGCCATGTGGTCTTCTGCTTTGGGTGGGAAATTTCAAGCAGTCTTCTTCAGGGCTTGCATGCTCACTGGATGCATTTCTCATAAGTTCTCATCTGCAGAAACTCCCCAAATGAAAAGCACTTCCATGCACTCTCCCATCCTTATGTTATATAAATAACAACGTACTTGTCTTCAGTAGAGAAAAATATTCTCACCTCCAGATTTTCAAAGTCTCCCATCTCCTGAGGTTCGTCTGTGTCTGGCTCAATCACCCCATCTTGGTCGATCTCTGAAGAAGAAAGGGGATCCATTAAGGACTTTAGCCTCTAATTCCGTTGTTGTATAAGCATTGCTCAAGAGCTTGGCAATCAGTTTATAAGGCAACATTACAGACTGTGTGGTCATGCAACGTATTGTTTGTTGATCTGCGGTCTTCACTGCATCACTGAATTTATGAGATGGAATGGAACTGTAAATGTCTGGGTGATGATTTATTGATATGGTGTGCGAGTCTAAAAAATAATTTCATTTTCAGAGGACGATAAACCTTTGGCCTGTGTACCCATTTCCTTTTCGAACTCAATGGGTGACTGTGGGAAAATGTGTGGGCCAGGTGTGAGAATGCTGCCATGGACGTACCTAGTTCACTCTCCTCACTCTCAGAGGGGGCATGGGGCTCAGGAGCAGAGGCAGGGGGAGGAGCTCCAGCACATGGACACCCACCCTGAAATTAAGAAGTTTTATTGGCTTAACTGTACTGGTAGGCTGTCAAATATAGCAACTGAATGGATATATGAAACAAGTCATACTTATACCTTGCATGAAGAGTCATTTTGGGGGGCTTGTGGAATTGTAGCTCCCAATCTGGGGAAAAAAAGAGACAGAACCTTCTTTCAATGTTTCATTCTCTCCAATATGCGCCTTTCAATTTTGCCAACTGCAGCCAGTACATTTTGGCGTATTATACGAATTATCTTAAACGAATACAGTACTTTGTACTGACATAGACAGAGAGCGAAATATGTCTGATATTTAGCAGCAGTGTGTGGGTGTGACTGCGGCATTCCCGTTCTGGGTAGTTGGGGAAGCAGATGTTGAAAGTACTCTGAACAGTAGGCTATTGGCAACAACAACAAAAATCACATGAGAATGCATTAACAATGACCTCAATCATTTAACGCTAAAACTATTGATATCCGGAGAATAAACCGGGTTTTGAACATGGGTTGATCCGACTCCTAACAGATAGTGGCCCGCTACTTTTGACGATAAAGAGCAAGTGCACGCTTGACGCTGTGCGATAAACAGAAGGATTATCAACTGACCCTTGCAACCAGGCCCGGAGGAAGCCGAGCTCGGGAAGGTGCAATATGGAGGGATTTTCGTCGCACAACTTCACGAAGGCCTTCAACTCATGCACTTTCCGCGGGTCCATTCTCACTTCACAGGTCCAGCACACGCTACACAACAAGAAAGTGCGTGGAAGTACATTACATTTACGTCATTTAGCAGACGCTCTTATCCAGAGCGATTTACAAATTGGTGCATTCACCTTATAGCCAGTGGGATAACCACTTTACAATGTTTTTGTTTTTTGGGGGGGTGGGGGGGGTAGAAGGATTACTTTATCCTATCCCATGTATTCCTTAAAGAGGTGGTAAAAATGTAACTGCTAGCTAGGTAGCTTGCACGCTAGTTAAATATTAGCATTGATAGCATACACATGTGGTGCATAGCCTCACGTAGTATTATTAATAAACTAGCTAACTCCTTTATCTCAGAAAACATAGTTTGTCCCAGGGCACATGTAGCATGGATTGTGAGGATAGAATATTCTAGAATTCTGTCGAGTTAGCCATGCCGTGGGGATTATTTGAAAGCATGATAAAATCAGAGAAAACAAACCAGAAAGGCTAATTATTTCCAATAAAACACAGTATATGAGGGTTAGATTAGCTACCTGTATGACCAGACAGATCTTCAACGACGGATAGCTTCGAATAGAGGGGTGCAACCAAGCCTCCACAACAATCGCTTTAAATAACTAGTCGATGGTGTATGTTGGGTCCGTTTATTTTTTTAACGCAGGCATTAATTAGATAGAACCCTATGACAAACAAAACAAGCGAGGAGGTCCTGCGTGAATGGATCAAGTCGCAAACAAAAGAGGTCATATAATTGCTAACCAATCAAAAACCTCACATTGTACTTCCACCAATGGTAACGATTGTTTTACAGGGGAGGCTGAAACCTGTCACCTCACAAGCACGGCAGACAGGCGCATTTATCTACATGATACAGTCACACATTTTCACATGTTGTTCGTTGGCTGTCGTATGAAGAGGTAGTCATTTGATATAGTTTATGTTTGATTTTTAGTCTGCTAAAGTATTTCTATTTGATGTAATTGTGTATACATCAATATAATTTAGCGCCACCACTTGTGGACATCATGGTGGTGGGAGTTAACTGTCGCTGATAGTCTGACCGATTTGCAACAATGTTGCCCTCACCTATCATTTTGACCAGATCGGCTATCCAATTGGTGTCACACTCACATTTTTGGAGTCAAGGTGAGCGGTGAAATATTTGGTTATTTGTATTTAATTTATTACAATGGTAAAAGGTCATTTTCATATCTGGTTACTGTCCATACAAATGAGCTTATCTAACTACTGTAGTCAGGGGGAAGATCTCAATTGTGTACTCCTGGCGTCCTCTTCTCAAAACCTATTGGAGGAGAAGGTCCGAGGGGCGGGACCTCTTGCTTTCTCATCCAATGGGGTTTAAGGAGACGAGGAGAGAGGACGTGAGGAGTATGCAATTGAGATCTTCCCTATGACTTATGCAAGCCAATTTCACATTGTATGTTTGTATAACACAAATGCTTGCCTCGGCAAGATGGAAAGCATAATGCATGTTATTCCCCAATGATATGTCTTACTTTTATTATAGAATCAACTTATAATGTCATGTTTAAGTTTTTAAAAATGTAGAATTGTATGGCCAGCTGATTGTGCAATATTCTGTAAGTAGGTGAAAAAGAACTGTGAATTTATTTGCTAACTTTTCCTTCACTGGAAACCTCTCTGCAGGTCGTCTGTGGTGCCCATGCCGGAATGTCTCCGTTAAACCAGGAGGGTGGAAACCGCAGAAGGTTCCACCAAGATACCTCGGCCAGCTAAGCCCCTTCACTCATCCACACCTCATCAAAAATGGTGAATGTACTCATGGGCATACAGCTATGTCCCATTTCTGCCAATCAGTTACTCTACAGCATTTACCCAAAATCAAAGCTCATTGTTATCTTTTTCACAACCACAAACTATGGGTACGAATACTGTTGTATAGTACAGTGCAGTCGCTTCAGGGAGTTTTGAATGGTGGGTTTATAGCTTCTTCTTCCCCTTCCTGCTCTCTGTCACAGGTGAGGTGACCCCTGGCTTAACCCAAACAGAGTTTGATCTCCGTCGGCAAAGACTGGCCTCTCTCATCGAGGTTCAGGCAGATCGGCTGGGACCCACTGCTTCGTCCAACAAACACCTCGTCATTGTCCTCTCCCACCCAATCCGCTACATGACCAATGACATCCCCTACCCCTTCCACCAGAACCAGGACTTCCTCTATCTCACAGGCATCCTCGAGCCAGACAGCGCCCTGGTTCTGTGTGGTACCGGCCGCCCGGACCAAGCCATCCTCTTCGTTCCCCGCAGGGACCCGGCCAGGGAGCTGTGGGACGGGCCCAGGTCAGGGAAGGACGGGGCGGCAGCGTTGACGGGGGTGGAGAGGGTCCACTGCACAGAAGAGTTGGGACTTGTACTCAAAAGCCTTAAAGGTAGGGGGTAACAAGGGGAAAGTAATTTGAACATATATATTTTAGAGTAAATGTTACTCTTGGGATGAAAGATTAGGGATTAGAAGCCTGGAACGTAGCTCCAAATTGTGGATCTAATTTTCATTCTGAACAAATGCAGCTGTTTCAACCATTTCAAAGTGATGTAAAGAAATTAGACAAACTATATCACTAACAATTTTACTCTGATTGTTCCCCCTCTCTCAGGTAGCACAGTGTGGTATGATGGCTCCAAGCCCTGCCACCCTGGGCTCCACCAGACCCATGTTCGGCCCCTTCTGGAAGGGGGGCCCATGGTGCGCGCTCTCAGACCCCTTACACACTCCCTCAGGGCCCTCAAGAGCCCAGCCGAGGTGGCTCTCATGAAGGAGGCTGGTCGCATCACAGCACAGGTGAGTCACCTCACACACACGCCATGAGTGAAGCACTCTCAACTGTTCACGTAAACCCTCTGCATCCCCTCTTTCAGGCATTCAAGAAGACAATGGGTATGTCTCAAGGAGACATTGATGAAGCTCTACTGTATGCTAAGGTGAGTTACAGGTCTCTAGACACTGTTTATAAATATGGTGTGTTGTCATTGAAAATATGGTTTAACACCTGTGGTAGCAACGACAATGATGAAATGCTAATGTGAATCTCTTTCTCAATCCCAGTTTGATTTTGAGTGCCGTGCCCATGGAGCCAATTTCTTGGCCTATCCTCCCGTGGTTGCTGGTGGAAATCGAGCCAATACACTTCATTACATAAACAACAACCAGATTGTCAAGGTGAAGGGACATATGTAATGTTGCTGCTAAATGTGGGCCCACAATTCTGAGGTCAGAAGAGTTTTAGAATTATGAACACCCCGGTTTTGCCAAGATGAAATCCTAACATTTCAAACGATGGTACATACTACATCTATACCAGTAACTCTGTTTGTGTCCAGACAAACAAGACTTTGCCCAATTCCTTGCCTTTTCTTTCTCTCAGAATGGGGAGATGGTGCTACTTGATGGAGGGTGTGAATACTTTTGTTATGTCAGTGATATTACTCGCACCTGGCCAGTGAACGGGAAGTAAGTTGCATCAACAAAGATAACATTTTGGATGTTCACTCCTTCTCTCCTCGCTACCTCCTTTTAATGAAGTCTCCTTTTCTACCCCTCTCTTGCATGGTGAGCCCAGGTTCAGCCCTGCCCAGGCAGAGTTGTATGAGGGGGTGTTGGAGGTGCAGAAGGCCTGTCTGTCTCTGTGCTCCCCAGGAGTCAGTCTGGACCACATCTACAGCACCATGTTGGCCCTGCTGGGACGCCTACTCAAACAGCTGGGCATCGTGAAGGGCTCCACCAGTGATGCTGATGCACTTAAGGTACGCTCAGTGTCGCTGTGTCCTGCTCAAAGTAGTTCCATGGTTGGAGAAAATAACTCCATGTCCAAGTTAACTGATAATGGTATCAAATGCATGCATTGATAACTGAAGGGTGTTTAGCATCAACTTAAATGATAATATATCACTTATTAACAAATGTTATAATAGTAATATTTAATTGAAAGTAATAGGTTATATTTTGTGGCTTAAGGGGACTTAACCACGGAGACTCAATGGCTAGGAAAGGGTATTAGAGGCTAATGCTGTTTATCAAAAACCCTATTAGATAACAAACACTTTAATACTAATAACGTTCAGTAATAAACCATTTAGGTCCTTTATAATCCTAAATTCTTACATGTATGTGCAGAAACTTCAGACCATTGACCTTTTTAATTCAGATGGGGTAGAAATGTCAGGACCTGGGTTAGATTGCACATTTCCTGACAGTAAAAGCAGCAAAATAATGGCAAGTCTAGATGGGATTTTACATTTAGATTCAGACAGTACTAGAACCAGTCTTTAACACCACCGATTTGAAAAGGTGCGTACAGTCCAGAGACATGGTTAATTACCGAAAAAACAATCCAGACATGCAAACGCAAGCGTGCGGTTTCTGCCGTGTCGATTGGGAAAAACATGCAGAGTTCTCCGGTGCAATAGCCGGGCAAGCGTATGGTTCCTCCCAGGACGCAACATGGTAAAAACACTAAAATCTCTCCGCGTTTATGGGGCATCAGGCCCTAAATTCATCATCCTCAGTGTAAGAGTCAAGGGTAGACAATAGCAACAGCAACATGTTAGTTTGTAGCCTAACGATCAACGTGAGAAATAATCATACATTTTCTAAGACTCCGATCTAAAATATTAGGCCTATGAGGTTGCACATAATCACAAATAGGCCTAGGCCAAGTAATGCAAATCTAAATGCATACTAGTTCCAGAGTAAAAGTCCACAGGCTAAAGATAACATTTGGATCAGAGACCGCAGTGTGTGTGCTGGAGCGGTGAGCGAAGCTCGGGGGAGAAGGGGGCAAGTGGCGTGGGTACCTTTACCAGACAGGTGGTAGTCGGGAGCAGACCAAAAGGTGGGGGCCAAGGATTGCAGCACGCCACAGGAGTAGCCTAGGTATCACACCCGCTTGGGAGAGGCTTGTGTTGGGAGGCTGGGTAGGCCGTCATTGTAAATAAGAATTTGTTCTTAACTGACTTGCCTTTTTAAATAAAGGTTCAATAAATAAATAAATGTGAAAGGAGAGGAGGCGTTCAGCCAGACAGGTGCGTGGTGGAGGAGCTTTCAGCAATGTTTTCTCGATTTATAGTTCTTTATAAATGTTTTGAGTGACCAGTGTAATTTCTCATCAAAAGATGGACATGCCATTGCCATGTTAGACATTCCAGCAGTACTGATGGTCTCAAAATGGCCTAGAATAGGGGTTCTCAAACTTTTTTGGCCTGTGACCATTTTGATTTAAAATAATTGTGACCCCACCATGTAAAAAAAAAAAAAAGTTATGTAATTAACTGCCAATGTTAACTTTTTAAAATTTGTGCTATGACAGTCTATTTCAATCTGAAGACGGTATATTTAGAAGTGACTGAAATGCATCAGAAAGGTATTGGGAAATTCAAAAGATTATCAGGCAATAATGATGCTGTTCTTTTCCCCCAAGTCTGATTTAGTGCCTAGTCTTGTCCACTCGGTTCTAACGGCTTGTGGGCATGAGAGCTGTATCTTTCAGTGATGGGGACATAATATTTTGTAGCTTAAACCATTCAAAAGATAGCCACATTTGTAGGAAGAAAACAGAAACCGCTCTGTTCATTACAACCACATCTAGCGGCTACCGGAGGTTACTGATGTAACCCCGGTTCTATGAACTAAACGCGAATTCTCTCGCGACCCCACTTCAAATCAGGCGATCCCACATGGGGTCGCGACACCTAGTTTGGGAAAACCTGGCCTAGAACATGTCAATGTTAAAAGAATACGAACACAACACAGGATGTTTAAGGAAATATATTGAACATTTTTATTCCAAAACAATCACACTGTGGTAGTAGTTTGATGTACTAATGTTGGAGTAATGATTAATAAATGGTCAGCAAACTGTTTGTAAATGCCTTATAAATGGTTTATTACTGACCGTTATTATAAAGTGTTAGGCCTACCCATGATTGCAGGGCAACAAGGTGAAAAATCTGTTTGTGCCCTTGAGCAAGGCACTTAACCCTAATTTTCTCCAGGGGCACTGTACTACTATGGCTGACCCTGTAAAACAACATATTTCACTGCACCTATCCGGTGTATGTGACAATAATAAATATACAGTGGGGAAAAAAAGTATTTAGTCAGCCACCAATTGTGCAAGTTCTCCCACTTAAAAAGATGAGAGAGGCCTGTAATTTTCATCATAGGTACACGTCAACTATGACAGACAAATTAAGAAAAAAAAATCCAGAAAATCACACTGTAGGATTTTTTAATGAATTTATTTGCAAATTATGGTGGAAAATAAGTATTTGGTCACCTACAAACAAGCAAGATTTCTGGCTCTCACAGACCTGTAACTTCTTCTTTAAGAGGCTCCTCTGTCCTCCACTCGTTACCTGTATTAATAGCACCTGTTTGAACTTGTTATCAGTATAAAAGACACCTGTCCACAACCTCAAACAGTCACACTCCAAACTTCACTATGGCCAAGACCAAAGAGCTGTCAAAGGACACCAGAAACAAAATTGTAGACCTGCACCAGGCTGGGAAGACTGAATCTGCAATAGGTGAGCAGCTTGGTTTGAAGAAATCAACTGTGGGAGCAATTATTAGGAAATGGAAGACATACAAGTCCACTGATAATCTCCCTCGATCTGGGGCTCCACGCAAGATCTCACCCCGTGGGGTCAAAATTATCACAAGAACGGTGAGCAAAAATCCCAGAACCACACAGGGGGACCTAGTGAATGACCTGCAGAGAGCTGGGACCAAAGTAACAAAGCCTACCATCAGTAACACACTACGCCGCCAGGGACTCAAATCCTGCAGTTCCAGACGTGTCCCCCTGCTTAAGCCAGTACATGTCCAGGCCCGTCTGAAGTTTGCTAGAGTGCATTTGGATGATCCAGAAGAGGATTGGGAGAATGTCATATGGTCAGATGAAACCAAAATAGAACTTTTTGGTAAAAACTCAACTCGTCGTGTTTGGAGGACAAAGAATGCTGAGTTGCATCCAAAGAACACCATACCTACTGTGAAGCATGGGGGTGTAAACATCATGCTTTGGGGCTGTTTTTCTGCAAAGGGACCAGGACGACTGATCCGTGTAAAGGAAAGAATGAATGGGGCCATGTATCGTGAGATTTTGAGTGAAAACCTCCTTCCATCAGCAAGGGCATTGAAGATGAAACGTGGCTGGGTCTTTCAGCATGACAATGATCCCAAACACACTGCCCGGGCAACGAAGGAGTGGCTTCGGAAGAAGCATTTCAAGGTCCTGGAGTGGCCTAGCCAGTCTCCAGATCTCAACCCCATAGAAAATCTTTGAGGGAGTTGAAAGTCCGTGTTGCCCAGCGACAGCCCCAAAACATCACTGCTCTAGAGGAGATCTGCATGGAGGAATGGGCCAAAATAGTGTGTGAAAACCCTGTGAAGACTTACAGAAAACGTTTGACCTGTGTCATTGCCAACAAAGGGTATATAACAAAGTATTGAGAAACTTTTGTTATTGACCAAATACTTATTTTCCACCATCATTTGCAAATAAATTCATAAAAAATCCTACAATGTGATTTTCTGGATTTTTTTTTCTCATTTTGTCTGTCATAGTTGACGTGTACCTATGATGAAAATTACAGGCCTCTCTCATCTTTTTAAGTGGGAGAACTTGCACAATTGGTGGCTGACTAAATACTTTTTTTCCCCACTGTATATGTCAAAATAAAAGGCAGACACAGAACTGAAAGAAGGGACCCTATCAGTAACAGTTAAAATATTTTCTGGGCAATGAATCCAGGAACATTTGATATTTTGTGTTTACTTTGCTCTCTCCGATGGTCTGTGGTCAGGAAATGACCATAACGTCTTCTGGCACATTTAAACTGTAAAGTAGTGACCTAATTACACCCTTCGTAAAGCACAATATCCCTGTGTACTACCTATAATCGAGGTACCACTTTCCTGTAGCAGTTCAACTCTGGGAAAAGGGAAGAAAGCAAGCCAAACCAAAGTTTAATGTACATTTGATTGAGCAGCTGTGCTCTTTCAAAAGTCTTGCATTGCGAATTGAAGTGTAATAACACAAGGAATTTATTAAATTTACATTTTAGTCATTTAGCAGACGCTCTTATCCAGAGCGACTTACAGTTAGTGCATACATTATTTTTTTCATACCCCCTGTGGGAATCGAACCCACAACCCTGGCGTTGCAAACGCCATGCTCTATCAACTGAGCTACATCCCTGCCAGCCATTCCCTCCCCTACCCTGGACGATGCTGGGCCAATTGCGCGCCGCCCCATGGGTCTCCCGGTCGCGGCCGGCTACAACAGAGCCTGGATTCGAACCAGGATCTCTAGTGGCACAGCTAGCACTGTGATGCAGTGCCTTAGACCACTGCGTCACTCGGGAGACAATTTATGCTAAACAATTGATGAAATATTTGCTAACAATCCTGACTAGCAAATTCCTCAATATGAAGATTAATAGTGAACTCCAACCAAATGTTGTCCAGTTGAGCAGGTTTATTTAGCATATTAGCAGATATGCTAATTGAATAAGAACGCAATAGAATTTGCGACATACACAAGTCTAACTGTGGTAATTTTAGTAGATACATTTTTATTTGCACTTATGGGACCAACACTCATCCTTCCCTCCTGAAAAGCAAATATTATATGTCATTGATAGATAACCAAGTAGATGAATACCAGCAGTAATAAATGAACTTACATTTCTCAAACTGAAACTTGACCATAGATAAATCTAGATTTGTAATGGAAGGTAACTTTACCAGCACATGGAATGATTAGTTTTACGTGAGATATTGGAACATTGAGTGCAGAGCTTGAACATGCAGTGTTGTTTGTTGGTTCGGTGACCCGTATTGCTGCTTCCAGGCGGCGCGGCACTACTGCCCCCACCATGTTGGTCACTACCTGGGCATGGATGTGCACGATACCCCTGAGCTTTCCCGGTCTAAGCCCCTCCAGCCTGGAATGGCAATCACTATAGAGCCAGGTACTGTATACAAGAGCCAGGGTACAATCTCTCTCATTCACTCACACAGTTCAGTTCTTCATATTAGTCATATTCAACTGATTGACAAACTTTGAGAAACGGTGCACTTTTTAGGCTGGATTAACACTCCACTAGGTGTACTCCGTAGAGGCAACCGCTTTATTACTGAACCACTCGCCGCACGGTGGGCTCCACATAGTTTGCATGGTAGAATTTGTAACTTTACACAAGCATCATTATGTTTTGCTAAGGAGAATGCTTTGTGGAGTGTAAACCCAGCCTTCCCAGTGAAACAGCCAGAGATTCCTACACAAATACTGAAGCACTACTGGTCCAGTGTTTAATGCATGTGTGTGCATGAATGCATCAAGTGACTACACTCCAGTCCATCTCTCTCTTTCAGGGCTGTACATATGTGAGGACGATGACCAGGTTCCTGAGCGATTCCGTGGACTTGGGGTGAGAATAGAGGACGACGTTGTGATTCAAGACGAGATAAACCCCTTGATCCTGTCCTCTGACACACCCAAAACCATTGCTGATGTTGAAAGAGCCTGTGCACAGAGTTAGGGCTGAGAGAGACTAGACATGGGGAGGGTGACTGTACACACTCCTAAAAATGCTGAGTGTGAGCAAGAGTGAGTGTTCATCCCTCTCAAGATGAGTGACGGGTCACATTTCAGTGGGTTCTTCGTCTTCTGTAAATTGGCGATTGCACAATTTAATGTGCATCCCGCCACCTACTGTGCGGGATAGAAGTGTTGGTCCCTTGTTTCATGAGCTGAAATAAAAGATCCCTGAAATTTTCCATACACACAAAAAGCTTATTGCTCTCAAATTTTGTATACAAATTTGTTTAAATCTCTGTTAGTGAGCATTTCTCCTTTGCCAAGATAATCAATCCACCTGAATGTGTTAAATATCATGAAGCTGATTAAATAGCATGATCATTACACAGGTGCACCTTGTGCTGGGGACAATAAAAGGCCACTCTAAAATGTGTATTTTTGTCACACAACACAATGCCACAGATGTCTCAAGTTTTGAGGGAGCGTGCAATTGGCATGCTTACTGCAGGAATGTCCAAACAGAGCTGTTGCCAGATAATTTACAGTTAATTTCTCTACAATAAGCTGCCTCCAACATCGTTTTAGAGAATTTGGCAGTACATCCGACCGTCTCACAACCGCTGACCACGTTTAACAACGCCAGCCCAGGACCTCCACATCTGGCTTCTTCCCCTGCGGGATCGTCTGGTGGGGTGTATTTCTGTCTGTAATAAAGCCCTTTTGTGGGGAAAACTCATTCTAATTGGCTGGGCCTGGCTCTCCAGTGGGTGGGCCTATGCCCTCCCAGGCCCACCCATGGCTGCGCCCCTGCCCAGTCATGTGAAAACCATAGATTAGGGCCTAATGAATTTATTTTAATTGACTGATTTCCTTCTATGAACTGTAACTCAGTAAAATCTTTGAAATTGTTGTTTATATTTTTGTTCAGTATAAAATCCTTAAGTCCCAAAAACGTTTCTGCCACAGCCACAATAATCTCCAGTTTCTTAGACTTCTTTGAGACTTAAGCCGTACAGTTTATAACTGTGGCAATGAGCGCCACAAAATCCACCTTTTTAACACACAGGGTATCTTTTGACTGGCAGCAAACATTTACTACAGGCTGTGGTACATCCACTTCCATATCTTCACTAGCATCCCCTTTTTCCCCAATTATTTATATGGGTTTCTGGAGGACTACTTGATTATTCCTCATGGATCTGAATGTGGTAATGTTTTCATTGTCTTTTTGTCTATTATAAAAATAGAAAACGTCTGTTCTCACAAAAAAACTAATACATTTCACATTTCCTTGCAGGATAGGAGAGCATTAGAGAATGGCTTTATTGTGCAATAATTGTCTAATTTATTAGGAATATTGGGATTTGAGACTTGAGAGTTTATTGATGAAGACAAAATGTATATTTGTGTGTGTTATAGTCATGTCTATTTGAAACTGCTGTTATAACAAAATATTCAGTTCTATTATTTGTAACAGTTGGTCATAAATCAACCTAAATGAGACACCTGATATAGCCTATATGAGCATCGTTTGCCGCAATGATTATTAGTATCGATAGAGAAGAAGCGAAGCGCCCTCTAAAATATATTCGGATATGTTGGTGGAACACGACTGCCCCCTACAGATGATAGCACTAGTTTTGCAACTCCGAAAAAATACGAAAGGCTTTTCCGGGCAAACCCGAGCACCAACCCCCCTTCACGCCTAATGTTGCTGTACCTCAACCCTCCCCCTTATCAGAGGAGTAGAAACAACAAGCCGCCATTTTGTTTGTGCGGACAGACCGAGAGGCAGGAGATACCGAGAAAGAAAGCGACTTCAGCGCGGATAACAGCGACTCCGAGACCCGCCGGTGAAAGAGTGGCGGTGTCGTGTCGGTGCGAAAAGAGAGAAGAAAGGAAAAACAAAAGATAAGACAGAAGAAGGAGGGAGTGAAAAAAGGAAATTCTCTGAAAATCCAAGGAATGGGTGTTTTTACGGAGCGGAGAGGCGGAAGAAGGCAATATATTTAATGAAGAAAAAAACCTGCGAGCGAAAGAAAAAATAGAACATGAAAAAAATCATAATTTACCTATCGCCACCGATGAAAAAATGCCCGCATAGACAAATATACCGATAAATGTATATTGGGTATTTGTTGGGGGATAAAAGGCAGGTTTAAAGGAACAATAAATTAGGATAAACGTGAAGGGGGGCATTTACCATCACAAAGACTCAATGAAAGGATTTTGTGGATCCCAAATATGTTTGGGGGTGTTGCTATCATTATCTTATGGAGGAAGCTTGCCACTAAAATAGCCATAATATTGTAGCGACCCCCCTCGCTTCATCTGATTTTCGCCCATCGCTGTATTCTCTTGTTCTTGGTCGGGATTTTTTTCTTCACTTGCATTGCAACCTAAATCAGCATACGCAGTGACCTATAATTTCTTGCAATATTTATCAACCAATTTCATCTTTCTAATCAACGGTGATCTTATTGCAGTAGGCTATATGATTACCTTTGAAGACCTTTCTTGGGTAAGCTTTAAATCTCAAACACTTGGGCAAGTAAACCAAACGTCCTCTGCAAAATAAAACTAGGACTAATTGGATCAATCTGGTAGGACATTAATTGGCACATTCTGGGCTATAACTCAAGAAACGATTTTTGCAACATCAAATCTCAGAATTTAGGCTAAATTATTTTTCAGGACACAAACTAATTGCTGGAAATTGTATTGCTTCAATTGAACCTCATTGCATGTAATTGGCATAATCGCGCAAAGGGGTGCAACATCCAAATGTGCATTCAGTGTCCGTTCTTTTTTCCAATTCAGTGCCTTGCATTGACAAACGAACAAAATAATGACACGATGTAGACTACAAGTAGATGCTAAGGGAAATGTATTAAATGCATGGAATTAATTTAGCCTATAAGTGTAGTACAGCCTATTGGAGAACGGAACTTGATCAGTCAGCTTCACGGTATTCTTTTTTCAGAGCTGAATTGCACTCCTATACTATATTTATCTAAAAGACAATGCGAATTGTTTGTGTTGAATGAGGTTTTTAACCCATGCTTTAAATGCATCTTAAACCACTATCACTCATTGGGACTGGGTATCCCGGTTTTATAGCCCCGAATATAGATAAACCTATCAAGTTGTTTCTTGACGATCCCAATTTACGTATGGTGATGATTTTGATATTCTGTCACTGTCGGACACATTCATCCGTGTATTTTTATTAGACTAAGGACCTACCGCTATCATTTTCTTATTTGACCACTCATTACTTTGTGGTAATGTTGGGATCAAATTGCATTGACTGCAATGGCAATTCAGACCAAGTGGAAGATTTATCAGTTTTCGGGTCTCTCATAACTGTTGCATGACGAGGCCCCCAACAGTAGCCTACCACTGGGGTACGTTTTGCTTGCGTTCTTTATCGCGTTTCCCATCTTGCTTCCCTGGACACGACCCCTCAGCAGAGTGCTCTAGAATTAAACACTCGATTTCGCCGCCGACTATGGCGGAAAAGACTGATGCTGCCATGGAGGACAGGTCTTGGGACAATTTCTCCGACGCCGAAGAGGCTAAATGATGTTGTCGAAGGCCTACTTGCTTGTCTTTTTCATCGACTCCACCTTCCCTCCTCCTAAAGTCGGAGAAATCTATTGAAGAACAAAATCTCCGACAGGGGACGGGGATTGATAGCTACGGCTAAGCATAGATCGAGAGTGGGAACCCTGAAAGGAAGAGTGTATCGCAATTGCCTCCTTTCCCCCTACCGTCCCCAAACGGTGGGGGAAGAATAAAAAACATTTACAGAAGGGAAGTTTGAAAGGACTCGAAGGACGCAAACAAGGGAATAAGCCAATCCTTTGTGGATATATAGCTATTTTTTAATTCGTGAAAAAATATGGCCGATAATGTTCTAGAGTCCGGCCCGCCTTCAGCCAAGAGGCCTAAACTATCATCCCCTGCTCTCTCAGTCTCCGCCAGTGATGGAAACGGTAAACATTTGAAATACTATCAGTCCTGCCTAGCTGTTCAGGGATGTTATATTACCTAGCAAGTTAACCAGCTTGTTTTACCAAGTTACCATGAATGATCATCATAAAACCAGGTTGTGTGATGCCAACGTTAGCTACCAAATAGGTGGTGGTAGTAGTAGTAGTAAAGGTTTGCTTGTTACCCAACTGGTCAAAGTAAAGTTGACTGGCTAATTGCCCTCCCAGTGTTATGGTCTGAAGTGAAAGTTTTGAAGTTAGCCAGTTATCTGCCCGCTTTAAACAATGGGATAGTCCAAGTATAGCAAGTTGTGAACTCACTATTGGAATTTAGGTAGCTACAGTTAGCCAACTTAGCAAGCTAATGTTACTTATCCTATTTAACTAGCTGCAACTTACTACCATTTATGGATAGCCAGCTAGTTAGCTAACGTTAGATATTCAACTTGAGCGTTGCAAGCAATAAAGGTGCATGCTTTTGATGTTTGGGTAACTACTGTAACTAACTAGCTAAAAACATTAGCTATTAGCTATCTTAGGTAAATTGGCATAGCTAGCTAATCAGAAATGTGACACATGTACATTTATAGTATTGGATTGGTGTAGGGGTTCATTTATTTTAACCTGTTTCGACAACTTTGCTATAACATGGTGTCTGAAGTGTTGTTATACTTACGGCAGTTAGCTAGCTAGTTAGCGTTGTGACCGAGCCATCACCACTTCTGTGTGTGTTGTGTACTGCTGCATTGTCTAGTAGCTAGGTGGCTACACTAGCTAGAGCGAGTCAAGTAGCTCGTGACGTTATGTTAGGCGTTTGTATGCATGTCTAGTTTTTTCATACCCTTTGTTTTAAAGTCTGAATTGTTTGGACTGTAGTATAAGGTGGTGTTGGACGTTATTCCTACCATTGAGTCCTGTCGGCGCTTTTTTGCCCCTCATTTGCAGGACTGCCCCGTTCAATACTAGCTACAATGTTAACTCATTTGAATACTTTGATAACACGGTAAAAGTTAAATGTCACGCTTAAATTATTATAGGCCAGATTGAAAAACACATCAGATTTCCTAAATGTGCAGACCCCACTCACTGACGCATGCAATTCATATTTATTAAATGGGTAGGCTAAGTTAGCTGCCTTGGCTGGTAGTTGGCACCCAAAATTCCCCATTTTGTTTGTTTCTCCATGTCATGTCTGTCATCAGGATGCTTTTACTCACAAATTAAACAATTTAGGATTGCCCAAATAGGTACCTCCATAAGTTAGCTTTCGTTTCAATGCCATTTCTCACATTACATGAAGTCTAGATTGAACTTTTTTGGAGCACTATGGCTACAATTCGGCAAAAGATCAGAATTGGGGTGCCTGTGTAAACTCAGCCTATCTCTACTGTACCAGCTCAACCAAGTTGCCATTTCACTTGAAGCATGCCTTGTACAAGCATGTTCTCTCTTAACATACAGCTCTGATTTAAGTGTCATCCAAGTTCTGTTGTACCAAGCGAGTCATTACTGGAATTCAAAGAAAGCCTCTGCACAGGTCTAACAAACCACTCTGTGGTGAAAAGCTGATTCTGTTTGGAAGTGAAGAGCAAATGCAACATGCAACTCCCCTCCTTTCCTCAATAATAAAAAAGCACCTTTCATCCAGTGAAAGATCAGTTGGCCGGGGTGTGAAAATGGTGGATGTTAGAACAGTAAATGGCTGCTGTCTGTTGCCTCCCATTGTGATGGGAGTCTGGGGCATCGGTGCTTGACTGAGTCTTGTGGACCAGGAGTTGCTCACAGTAGCATTTGCACAAGCAAGCATTTGCAAAATCACTGCTTCAGGGGTAGTTCCTGCCCCCCCCAGCTTGTCGGTCTTGAAAACTACAGGTACGGATGTTGTATCCATGCCGTGCAGAAGAACAATTTGAGTGTTCCCTGTGCTACAGTCACTGCAACTTGGGGGATAGTGTAGAAATATTAACACACCCACCTGTTTCGCTGAAAGAGACTCAAGCTTGACTGAGGATGCATGCTTGCATATTTGAGGCTAGCTTGCTTATTTGAGTGGATCAGCTCTTGTGTGTTTAATGGAAGATTTTTTTCCCCTCTGAGATGGCTGCAGTCCTGCCTCTGCTCTAAGCTAGAGATGGCAAGAGGTGAGACTGAGATGCTTCTGGCGACGTAGGCGTTTCAAGTCTCTGCCAAGCACACCCTCAACCTGGTGTCATTAATGGACAACTTGCCCCTGGTTTCTGAAGTTTTATATCCAGAGGTTTGTTTGCCAAATGATAGTCATAAAGGACGCAAAGGTTTGCCTTTGTTTGGTATCCACCGTGCACTGTAAGTGAATGCACGTGTCTCAGCCAGGGGCAATTCAAGTAGATCTTAGCAGAAATGCCTGCTATTTCCCTTTCTCTATGTAGAGGCAGATACATCTCTTCTATACACACATATCCACCTGCTGCTCAGTCAGTGTTTACTTCTGTGGCTTCGCACTCTGACCCTACCCTGTCCACTCTATGTTTGGCACCCCATCAAACCACAAACTGGCCCAGGAGAGGAAGCTCTTTGGTGGTAGGCTGTAGCCAGCCACTGCACTGACTTAGGGTCCAGAAAGGGGAGTGATTCATTTAGTTGGTTGCAGCCAGCCGCTGCACTGACTTAAGGCGTCCGCATGCTTCCCATCCGAAACAGTTTGTGCATATATTATGATGACATTTTGAAGTTTTTGTCTTCGGAAAGGTTTTTTTCCGGCTGTTTCTGCACACCACATTTTTTCCTGAGGCAAGCCGAAGTTCGGTAACCAAAGTCCGGTAACCGAAGTCTACGCCCCTTTGTCGGTGATTGGTCAACAGTAGGGATTCTTCAATAAAGTTATTGTCATTCAATGAGAGATGACTTGTTTTCATGCACACTTTTTCACTTGAGAATACTGCACCAAACATCTTAGTTAGATGTAAAATTGCATGACTAAGACCTCCTTGGCAAAACATCAAAGTGAATTACAGATTTCTTGAGCTATCTTAAATTAATTCCGACTATTTTGAGGAAGTGTATACTGGCTAAGGTCTTTTAAGCGACGGTCTTTTAAGGGAGTATGCAAGGCACAGACGTTCACTTCGCCTAGCCGAGTTCTGCTATGAGCAAACCAAACCTAGTATGCAGACGCCGTTAGTGTCCAGAAAGAGGAGGGATTCATTTAGTTGGTTCTTTAGATGTAGTGATTTCTCTTTCCAGAATGAATATTATTGCTGCACATACATTTGAAGGAGGTTAGAGCTTTCTTACTGAGCTTGCAACGTCAAGGGGCACAAGTGTATTTATTTGCTACTGCTCTCAATGTACACCTCAGGATATCCCACTAAACCTGCCCTCTCTTTCCTCCTCTTACCCCCTCCCAGATTTTGGTTCACTCTTTGACCTGGAGCATGACCTCCCCGATGAGCTCATCAACTCGTCGGAGCTGGGCCTTGTCAACGGAGGGGACCTCAGCCAGCTCCACACCAGCCTGGGAGGTGTAATGGGAGGAGGCCAGGATGCTGCTGCCAAACACAAACAGCTCTCGGAGCTCCTCCGGGCTGGAGCGCCGCCCCCCTCGGGCCAGCAGGGAGCCACCAACATCCCTGGTGGCTCCATGGGCCTCCTGGGCAGCATGAACGCCTCCCCTGGGCCCCAGAGCATGGGCCCCCAGGGGCAGCACCCCTCACCCCAGCAGGCTGGCATGATGCAGCAGGCGGGCATGGTGGGTGGACTGAACAGGGCCATGATGGGGGCCCAGAAGGGCAACGGCCAGCAGCAGGGGCCCACGCCCCAGGGCATGATGGGGGGCCAGGTGATGAACGGCTCGCCCCGAATGGGATACCCGGTCAACCCGGGCATGGGAAGTAACAGTAACCTGCTGGCAGAAACCCTGCAGCAGCAGGGGGGGCAGCAAATGGGGGCAGGGGGACAGGCAGGGATGAGGCCACAGCAACCTGGAGCACTGAACAAGGTAAGACCTAATTGTTTTGTAGATGGACTTGTGTTCATAAGTGTCTACAGGAGCAGGATCCTCTTTTACACATCTTGACGTTATGCAGTTTTGCTCTGTGCTGGTCTTGGTGTTCAGTACATCTGGCTATGCTAGCTCTCTTGACACCAGACAACAGTGAGTAGCTATGTTTAATATGTCATTAGCTGGTTTCAAGATTGCTCGGAATGAACATTAATTGACCGGAATCGAGAAGTATTTAGTGTGTGTGAACCGTGAAGTGCCTCTTCCGGAACTGATCAAGTATGTCTATGACGGCAGCAGAGCAGATTCATCAACCTTTACCTGTTATTGTGTATCCCAGCTATGATGTTGCCATAGGCACATTTTAAATAGGCACTTCACATTGCTATCAAAAACATTGGATCAGTAAGTGGGTGCTGTTTAAATGCTTGTTTGTTGGTGCTGTAAATATGACAATCCAATCAGTTGTCAGAGCTGTCGTCACGAGGGCTGGGGATCGCTGGGTGCAGTGGATGCTGTCATGTTCAGGCTGATGTTGCCTTGCCTAAGACCTCCAGAGCTGTAGTCTGGCTGACGTGAAAAGCAGAAACCATCAGTGTAGGTTCTCTTTTAGTGTTTGGCCAGCTAAGAGCATAGATGTTCATTGTCAGGTGGGCAGTGTCTACATGCATTTCCATAAGGTGTCCAAAACAGTGGGGAGTAAGAAGGGTGCAGACTTACAGCAGTAGAGTTGCATCCTAAACGATCCTCATGGGACCCAGCTGAGCAGTGACCAGCTTATTAGCTGTTGGCCGTATCTGTCTGTTTTGGAAGTAGTTGATTACATTCCTTTATGCTGATGATATTTTGTAAGGATAAGGGTTCACAGATGATGGAAAGCTGCTGGTGTAAGAGCTGATTTGGTCTTACTCCCCCTTAGAAAACAGCTGTTCCCTCATTGTCACCCCTAGATCACTATTATCTTCAGCAGAGCATGGTCTTGGTGTTTGTGTTTGTGTGAAAATGCTAGGAAAATTCAAGCTATTTGTTGAATTATGTTTTTGTAAATATGTCAGCGTTAATGCTTTCTTAACAAACTCTGTGAATAAGGCCAGACTGACTACTGCCCCCCCCCCTCTCTCTCTCAGATGAATATGATGGCTAATGCGGGCCCCTATGGTGGTCCGTACGGTCAGTCAGCAGGCCAAGGTCTGGGTGGCCCACAGCACCAGAACAAGGCTGGTCTGCCCAATAGCCTGGCCCAGTTCAACCTGGACAAGAAGACACAGCCTGTACAGGGCATGGCTGGGATGGTGAGGGCATGCTCCTTCAGTCTTCTATCTTTTTCTGTTCGTTTTATTTTAGTGAAAAATATAGGGCCGGGATGATACCAGTATCGCAATACTTATTCGTGTCGTGGCAAGGAAACAAAACATGAAGCGGATTTAACTTCTTTAGGAAAACAGCCCTAATGTTGCAAACAAACGTCATTATGTTGTCATCCAGAGTCCTATTTATTTGTTTCCCAAGCTATAGCAGACAATATTTTATATACAGCAGGTTTTTAAAGAACCAAAGAGTTTGGACTGCTTTGTGTTTTCATTTTTGCCATGGAAAAAATATTGCGATACTGGTATTGTCAGTCCTACTAAAATACTAGATTAAAGACCCTCTGGACTTCGGTGGTAATCAACTCACAACCCACTGCACTTAGTTCGGCCCATCTTTTAAAGTCTTTAATCCTCCATACAGCCCCTCTATCCCAGCCATCTTCCTTCTACATCCCACTATCCCCTCTGGTTAACTCCCTCTCTTTTCTCTCTGTGTCCTCAGGCCTCCCAGCAGACCTCGGCGGTAGGGCCAGTATCTGTGGGTGGAGTGGCGGTTGGAGCCGGGGCCCAGGCTGGCCTTGGTACCGTTGCAACAGGTCCGGGGGCAGCGCCCCCCACGGCCGACCCGGAGAAGCGCAAGCTGATCCAGCAGCAGCTGGTGCTCCTGCTCCACGCCCACAAGTGCCAGCGGCGGGAGCAGGCCAACGGGGAGGTGCGCCAGTGCAGCCTGCCCCACTGCCGCACCATGAAGAACGTCCTCAACCACATGACCCACTGCCAGGCTGGCAAGTCCTGCCAGGGTGAGTTGGTGGTCCTTTTTAATACTGTTATTTTTGGTTTGTTAATATTCTGAAGTGGCTTCCACTCTCCAAGAGGAAGTAGAGGAAGCCACTTTAGACTATTGAGATGCACCCTTCCTCTTGGTTTGAGCTTTATTTCATCCATTCTGTATGTTGCTTTTCCCCAATCTGGCCTACTCTGGGGCTTCCCTTGTTTTTACAGTTAGATTTCCTGCTTTACTGCTAACATTAGGTCTCTACTGGGACACTGTTATAGTGTTGCACTGTCAGTTGTCTCACTTTCTCTCTTCCCCTCAGTGGCACACTGTGCCTCGTCGCGACAGATCATCTCTCACTGGAAGAACTGCACTCGGCACGACTGTCCTGTCTGCCTGCCGCTCAAGAACGCCGGAGACAAAAGGAACCAGCAGTGTGAGTGTGGTGTGTATTGAGCTATGTGTCTGTCCTCTGCATTGTGATGTACTACGTGTCTTTGACCCAAGATGGCTACCTGTTCAACATCAGTTCCCGTCATCATTCATGGCAAGTTGATTTTCTCTCTCTCCCTTTTCGCTCTCCTCTGCCTCCATCACCACAGCTCTACTAAGCAGTGCCGGGGTTGGCCTGGGCAGCTCGTTAGGGGCAGTGCCAGGGGGTCAGCCCAGCACCCCTAACCTCAACCCGCCCAGCCAGATTGACCCCAGCTCCATTGAGAGGGCCTACGCCGCCCTGGGCCTCACCTACCAGGGCAACCAGATGCCCCAGCAACCGCCCCAGTCCAACCTGCCCAACCAGTCTGGCATGAGGTCGCTAAACGCCATGGGTGAGTGGGCATGGACTTGTCAACAACCGTGTTGGTGAAGAGGAGGACGAATCTAGAAAAATGAACTACGTCCAGGGGCAGTGTAGCAGACTTCTTAGTTTAGTCATTTATTTAGCAGGAGAACATTTTTAAAGTGAATGGTTTTGATTCCGAGGAAAGGAACTGCTTTGAACCTGTCCTCTCTTTATCTGCCCCTGTAGGAGGGAACCCCATGGGGATGAATGGAGGGGTGGGGGTGCAGCCCCCCAATCAGTCCAACCTGCTACCAGACGCCATGCTGCACAACAATATGAATGTGCAAAGGTACAACACACTCATACCCTCCCCCTGAAATCACTATCCTGTCCATGGAATTCAATACTGATTTTATGGTCCTGCCATCTCTAAACCTTTTACATTTTTAGTCATTTAACAGACGCTCTTATCCAGAGCGACTTACAGTTAGTGAGTGCATACATTTTTTCATACTGGTCCCCCGTGGGAATCGAACATGATTCTACACAGCAACACACTCACAAGTTCACAAAGTTACTTCAATGATGTCGTCTCCATCCCTTTCTCTTAATCTCTCAGTTTGATGAACGACGGCAGCGGGGCGGGCAGCCTGGGCTCCATGCCCATGGCGACCCCTCCCTCAGCCGCGGGCATGAGGAAGAACTGGCACGAGGACATCACCCAGGACCTGCGCAACCACCTCGTCCACAAGCTGTGAGTCTGCCCTGACTGCACCAGAGTCACAGTGGGGGACACGTAGGCCATTGCAGTTTTAAAGAAAACGTGTTCTTCTGCTATTGCTATTAGATGAGTAATCTGTATATGTGACTCTGGACTGCACCCTCACCACACAATCTGGTGCAAGGCAGGCTGTCAGTGTCTTTTGGCTTATCTCTCTGTATCTCTTTATCCGTCTGCTGGGTGAGCAGTGTGCAGGCCATCTTCCCCACCCCGGACCCGGCTGCGCTGAAGGACCGGCGGATGGAGAACCTGGTGGCCTACGCTCGTAAAGTAGAGGGGGACATGTACGAGTCGGCCAACAGCAGGGTGAGAACTGACTCCTCAATGTTGTGGGTGAAGGCTGGTATTACACTACCGGTCAAAAGTTTTAGAACACCTACTCATTCCAGGGTTTGTCTTTATTTTGTGCTATTTTCTACATTGTAGAATAATAGTGAAGACATCAAAACTATGAAAGAACACATATGGAATCATGAAGTAACCAAAAGTGTTAAACAAATCAAAATATATTTGAGTTTCTTCAAATAGCCACCATTTGCCTTGATGACAGCTTTGCACACACTTGGCATTCTCTCAACCAGCTTCATGTGGTAGTCACCTGGAATGCATTTCAATTAACAGGTGTGCCTTTATTAAAAGTTAATTTATTTCCTTCTTAATGCGTTTGAGCCAATCAGTTGTTGTGACAAAGAAGGGGGGGTATACAGAAGATAGCCCTATTTGGTAAAAGACCAAGTCCATATTATGGCAAGAACGGCTCAAATAAGCAAAGAGAAACGACAGTCCATCATTACTTTAAGACATGAAGGTCAGTCAATATGGAACATTTCAAGAACTTTGAACGTTTCTTCAAGTGCAGTCGCAAAAACCATCAAGCGCTAGGATGAAACTGGCTCTCATGAGGACAGCCACAGGAATGGAAGACCCAGAGTTACCTCTGTTGCAGAGGATAAGTTCATTAGAGTTACCAGCCTCAGAAATTGCAACCCAAATAAATGCTTCAGAGTTCAAGTAACAGACACATCTCAACATCAACTGTTCAGAGGAGACTGTGTGAATCAGGCCTTCATGGTCGAATTGCTGCAAAGAAACCACTACTAAATGACATCAATAAGAAGAAGAGACTTGCTTGGGCCAAGAAATACGAGCAATGGACATAAGACCGGTGGAAATGTGTCCTTTGGTCTGGAGTCCAAATTGGAGGTTTTTGGTTCCAACCGCTGTGTCTTTGTGAGACGCGTTGTGGGTGAACGGATGATCTCCGCATGTGTATTTCCCACCGTAAAGCATGGAGGAGGAGGTGTGATGGTGTGGGGGTGCTTTGCTGGTGACATGGTCTGTGATTTATTTAGAATTTAAGGCACACTTAACCAGCATGGCTACCACAGCATTCTGCAGCGATACGCCATCTCATGTGGTTTGGGCTTAGTGGGACTATCATTTGTTTTTCAACAGGACAATGACCCAACACACCTCCCGGCTGTTTAAGGGCTATTTTACCAAGAAGGAGAGTGATGGAGTGCTGCATCAGATGACCTGGCCTCCACAATCCCCCGACCTCAACCAAATTTAGATGGTTTGGGATGAGTGAAGGAAAAGCAGCCAACAAGTGCTCAGCATATGTGGGAACTCCTTCAAGACTGTTGGAAAAGCATTCCAGGTGATGCTGGTTGAGAGAATGCCAAGAGTGTGCAAAGCTGTCATCAAGGCAAAGGGTGGCTATTTGAAGAATCTCAAATATAAAATATATTTTGATTTAACACTTTTTTGGTTACTACATGATTCCATATGTGTTATTTCATAGTTTTGATGTCTTCACTATTATTCTACAATGTAGAAAATAGTAAAACTTTTGACCGGTAGTATACCAGAAATGGAATACAATGATTTAACTAACTGACCACAACTAATAATGGCGGACTAGAGGGTGTATTTGAATTGATTGAATTTCCTGTATCGCTACCAGGCGGAGTACTACCACCTCCTGGCTGAGAAGATCTATAAGATCCAGAAGGAACTGGAGGAGAAGAGGCGGACGCGGTTACAGAAGCAGGGCATGATGCCCATGCAACCTGGCATGCCTCCCTCAGGCCTGCCACAGGGACCCCTTGGCATGGGCCAGTCGCCTCTGGCCCCCGGACAGCCGCCTAGTGAGTAGACACTTTAAACACACGCACATATTTGACAACATTGCTACTCTCTTTCAACATAAACTCAGCAAAAAAAGAAACGTCCCTTTTTCCAAATAACTTCACAGATCTTCATTGTAAAGGGTTTAAACACGGTTTCCCATGCTTGTTCAATGAACCATAAACAATTAATGAACATGCACCTGTGGAACGGTCGTTAAGACACTAACAGCTTACAGATGTTAGGCAATTAAGTTCACAGTTATGAAAACTTAAGCCATTAAGAGGCCTTTCTACTGACTCTGAAAAACACCAAAAGAAAGATGCCCAGGGTCCCTGCTCATCTGTGTGAACATGCCTTAGGAATGCTGCAAGGAGGCATGAGGACTTCAGATGTGGCCAGGGCAATAAATTGCAATGTCTGTACTGTGAGACGCCTAAGACAGCGCTACAGGGAGACAGGACGGACAGCTGATCGTCCTCGCATTGGCAGACTACGTGTAACAACACTTGTACAGGATCGGTACATCCGAACATCACACCTGCGGGACAGGTACAGGATGGCAACAACAACTGCCCGAGTTACACTAGGAACGCACAATCCCTCCATCAGTGCTCAGACTGTCCGCAATAGGCTGAGAGAGGCTGGACTGAGGGCTTGTAGGCCTGTTGTAAGGCAGGTCCTTACTAGACATCACCTGCAACAACGTCACCTATGGGCACAAACCCACCGTTGCTGGACTAGACAGGACTGGCAAAAAGTGCTCTTCACTGACGAGATTCGCGGTTTTGTCTCACCAGGGCTGATGGTCGGATTCGTGTTTATCGTTGAAGGAATGCGCGTTACTCCGAGGCCTGTACTGTGGAGTGGGATCGATTTGGAGGTGGAGGGTCCGTCATGGTCTGGGGCGGTGTGTCACAGCATCATCGGACTGAGCTTGTTGTCATTGCAGGCAATCTCAATGCTGTGCGTTACAGGGAAGACATCCTCCTCCCTCATGTGGTACCCTTCCTGCAGGCTCATCCTGACATGACCCTCCAGCATGACAATGCCACCAGCCATACTGCTCGTTCTGTGCGTGATTTCCTGCAAGACAGGAATGTCAGTGTTCTGCCATGGCCAGCGAAGAGCCCTGATCTCAATCCCATTGAGCACGTCTGGGACCTGTTGGATCGGAGGGTGAGGGCTAGGGCCATTCCCCCCAGAAATGTCAGGGAACTTGCAGGTGCCTTGGTGGAAGAGTGAGGTAACATCTCACAGCAAGAACAGGCAAATCTGGTGCAGCTCCATGAGGAGGAGATGCACTGCAGTACCTAATTCAGCTGGTGGCAACACCAGATACTGTTACTTTTGACCCCCCTTTGTTCAGGGACACATTATTCCATTTCTGTTAGTCACATGTCTGTGGAACTTGTTCAGTTTATGTCTGTTGTTCATTCTTGTTATGTTCATACAAATATTTACACATGTTAATTTTGCTGAAAATAAACGCAGTTGACAGTGAGAGGACGTTTCTTTTTTTGCTGAGTTTAGGTGTGACTAGCACTGCTTGATTCCAATTGCGTGGCTCCATTTACTTCAATAGCTAGATTTCCATCCAATTGGCAACAGATTTTCAAGACTATTCAAAAATCTGCATAAAAACTAAATTAGCATTCTCCCACCAGAGGTGCGTTTCCATCAAACTTATTTTATTCCTCATGTTAGTTTTTTTTTTGTTGTATAATTTTTTTAACTCTGCATCGTTGGGGAAGGGCTCGTAAGCAAGCATTTCACTGTAAAGTCTACACCCGTTGTATTTGGCACATGTGACAAAGGAAATTTGATTAGATTTTAAACTGACTTGTTGCGGATAAAAAGCTCTGTGTAATGACAGAGTGCATATAAAAATGGCTTTTGTGGTTAATTCTCATGTACTGTATTTAATAACAGAAGTTCAATGTGTTTCAATCACCTTTTCAACTCTACTGCTGTTTTTGTCACACAAACTGTTAATTAGCAAACCTGCCCACTCTGGTTTTGTCGCATGCTCTCTAGACAAGAGTGTGCTGATAAAGTGGACAGGGTGGATTATATGAAGAACAAGATCCTTTTATTTGGTAATTGGCAGCCAAGCACCAATCATCATGTCACCAACATTCAAATAATGGCCTACCTTCAATATTTATTGGAAATTTGCATGATCACCGTGCAGTTAACTACCATGTGAAGTTCATCATAGCTTATTTAACCTGCCTATAAACTCTTCATGCTTTTCCACGTCGTGGTGGTAGGCCTACAATGTAATATATAATTGCGTGACTCCAAGTTTACTTCGATATGATGGTTATTGTATCAGTATTTCCACTGCAATTGTCGCATAATCAGTTATACACCCTTGTCTAGCGTGTTTTGTTTGGGGACATTAGGACATTTTACTGACAAATGTTCTGTTTCCATCAGGCCTGTTGTGACTTTTTTTTATACGTCAGCCGTCAGGTAATTCATCTGCATGAAATGGTTGGATGAAACCTGGTTACTGTAGCCATAGATGCAAAGCTAATTAATGTGTTTCTCTTCACTCTCAGATGGTTCTCATGCTGACCCCTCCATGGTTCGACCCACCGGACCCAATCAGATGGTGAACAGGATGCAGAACCCTGCAGGTAAGCTCTTCCTACAGTCATACATGCTCAGCTCAGTTTGCTGCTTGGCACAAACCGAACCAGTCTGAATGGTGGACATATAATGGTGGCTAATGGGTGTTTCTGCTTTGCTCGTTCTCGTCTCTCTCAGGGATGAATCAGTTTGGTCAAATGGGGATGCAGTCATTAGGTCAGAGGTCAACGCCTCCCCTCCCACTTGGCGGACCTCTAAATCAGGTTAGTAGCCCTCTCTCATTCCCAATGTCCAAATGAAGTTGGAAAATAATTGCATTCAATATTGATATAAATTGATTCTATTTCAACATTCCAATCACAGCGATTATAGAAAATAACCATGGTCTCATTAGAACAAAAGTTAATCATTTATCTTGCTCGGTCTCACTCAGATGGGTATGGGGCCAACGCGGATGGGGCAGCCCAACGTTGCCCAGCTCCAGAACCAGTACCTCCCTTCTGGTCAGTTCCCTGGGTCCAGTCCTGGCCTCGGGGCTGGCCCAGTCGGCATGAACCATCCAGGGCCACAAGGAGGCGTGGCACAGGTAAATAAATACTGGAACCAGTGCTATAAGTAAAGGGTGACACTAAAATAGTTGTCATATTTGAAGTTGGGTATAGACGCTAACCATCTCCTCCATGGTGTTCTCCAGCAGGCCCAGATGCCCACGCCGCCCTCGCTCCCGGTCAGCAGCCCTACAGCCCAGCCAGGCTCAGCGGCAGGTTCAGGGCCCTCCCAGTGCTCCATGGGGCCAGGCAGCGTAGGTGGAGGCCCTCCTTCCAACCTGCAACTGCCAAACTCCAACTCGTCCCAGCCCAACTCACACCCGCACTGCCCCCCCATCCGTCAGAACTCCCCCTCCCCGGCACGCAGCCTCACGCCAACCCCTCATCAGACGCCGTCTGGTCTGCCAGGCTCGCAAACCCCCCAGCCTCACACGCCCAACCCGCCCCAGGTCGCCCCTCCGCTCCCACAGCAGCAGCTAGCGTCGTCACAGCCAATGGGGCAAGGAATGAACTCGGAGAAGCCCAATCAGCTCCAGCAGCAGACAATCGGTGGTGGAGCTTCTGGAGGCCAGCCGGGGAAGGCTCAGTCTGTGCCTACCCAGAATGCCCATGTGCCAACCCAGCTTCCGCGAACTCCAGTGAGTAATTTTCCCCCTACTGCTCCCCATAGTCTCACTAACTCAACTCCTCATGGTTGTCAGAAGTGCTGTTCTTTGGATTCCTAAGCTTGTCCCTGGTCTCTGGCTATACCTCCATACGTCACGTCTCTTGAGATTTCCCTCGTTGCCTGGACAGACACCGTAGTCAAATTCTCTTGTCCCCCTGCCCTCCGTTCCTTGTTGGTCTACGTCCTTGGCTGTTCACTCTTTTCACTAGCTTTTGTGGCTGTTCCTCTGTTGTTCATTTCCTTTCCATTAACTTTTCTCTCTCTGTCCTCCCAGCTGTCTCAGAAGTCTTCTCTGACTGCAGACGGCCAGGCCTCCACTCCAGCCTCGGTGAGCAGCGTGGACCCTAGCTCCCAGCTGACCTCGTCTGACGCCCCCGCCCCAGCTGAGCCCAAGATGGAGGTGAAACAGCAGGACGATGAGGATGCTGAGGACCAGGGAGAGGGGAAGGCCTCTGGGAAGATGGGCAAGGGACAGGCAGACATCAAGTCAGAGGAGAAACCGGAGGTGAGCCTTCCAGTTTTT
Source organism: Coregonus clupeaformis (assembly GCF_020615455.1). Taxonomy (NCBI): domain Eukaryota; kingdom Metazoa; phylum Chordata; class Actinopteri; order Salmoniformes; family Salmonidae; genus Coregonus; species Coregonus clupeaformis. The sequence goes on along the minus strand of NC_059198.1, from coordinate 21,515,463 downwards.
CAAATGCATGGTTCCAAAAGCAAAAGACACAGTGCTAGCTAGCCAGCGAGGTAAAGATTATTTAGTACACAGCTAACAGTTATTACATTCAGGATGATGTCTGGAAATGTGAATAGGATATTGAACATCATGTCCCCGCTCAGATTAAGAAGGAGAAGCCTTCAGGCGACGGATGCAAGGGTGAGCCTATGGACACATCGTCATCGGCAGCAACGCCGAAGATGGAGGACAGAGACAGGAAGCCAGAGGTGAAGACTGAGCCCAAAGACGAAGAGGAGAGGTCGGGGGCATCGGGCACGCACAGCTCCCCCGCCAGCGCTCAGAATAAGAGGAAAAGTAAGACACCCACCGCTACTTTTTCCTCTCTTATCTTATGTACCTGTCCTCATCTTCATATGCAAGCATTCCTCAACGTTGGTTTCAGACCTAAGTCGGCCATGGTGTATAGATCTAGGCTATGACTTTTTGAAGCTAAGTGTATATTCACCTGTAAACAGCCTAATCAACAACAAAAAATTCCCCATCTTTCTTGCTCCTCCTTTTACACTACTTGCACTGCCTATATCCCCACTTCCTCTCCTCCGTCACTCCCTCTCTCCTCCGTCACTCCCTCTCTCCTCCGTCACTCCCTCTCCAGTCTTTAAGCCTGAGGAGCTGCGGCAGGCTCTGATGCCCACCCTGGAGGCCTTGTACCGCCAAGACCCTGAGTCTCTGCCCTTCCGCCAACCAGTGGACCCCCAGTTACTGGGAATACCCGTACGTATTCGAACTAGTAACAAAACTAACCTGGTAAGGGACTGCGCTGGCTTCCATTTTGCGTCCTTCTAAAAACGTTCTTACCGTTCTTTTTAGTTCATTTTTCTCTCATTCCTTCTTCCTTTTCCTTTTTCTTTCATCCCTCTCTTCATCCTTACCACCACCACGTGTGAGGGAGTGACTGTTGGCTAGGGGAGTTGTAGCGGTGTGTGTGTGAGTGAGAGTTTTCTCGATCCTGAATTTATGAGTTATGTCTCTGCTCAGGTAGAGTATACTATACATCAAATGTAGGTCAGTTGGTTTTTACTGTAGGTT